>NC_064848.1:93238081-93502060 GCF_024139225.1 Suncus etruscus
CTTTTAATATTACATTTGCTCTGTTTCATAAATTTTGATATTTTGTGTTCTAATTCTCACTTGTTTCTAGGAATCTTTTAATTTTCTGAGGCTTCCTATTAAGTCTTCCTGTGTGTTTATTGTTGTCATTCTTCAACACTAATAGCTATTTTTTAAGTTTTTGCTGACCATTTACTTGGTACATATAGGTTTAGGGTTGTGATTTCTTCTTAATATACATATTCTTGATTATTAAGATATGGCCCTCTTTATCTCATAATACATTTTAAACCTAAAGCCTTCTGATATTAGTATGGCCACCCCAGCCATTTTTGGGAATTGTTTGCTCAAAAGACTGTCCTTCAACTTTTGACTCTTAAGTCTGTGTTCACTATTTATTTTAATATATTTTTTTTACAAACAGCAAAATGTTGGGTTCAATTTTATGATGTATTTTACATAGTGTCTCTTAACTGATATATTTAACATTGTGCATATTGAGAAAGATGATTGCCATGGATTTTGTGTTATCTTCTTGTAGGAGTTTCATATGTTTGTTGGGTCTGCTTGACTTAAATTAGGCTTATCAATTCTTTTATTTTTTTCTAACTTTTTTTTTTTTTTTGGTTTTTGGGCCATACCTGGTGACGTTCAGTGGTTACTCCCGACTATGCTCCAAGAAATCTCTTCTGATGTAGGGGATCATATGGGATGTTGGGGGATTGAATTGTGGTCCTTCCTAGATCAGCTGCGTGCAAGGCAAACACCCTACTACAGCACTACTGCTCCAGCTCCCAATTATTCTTTTAAATTGTTTTTGAAGCTGTTGTTTATCCATTAAGTTGTGTGTCCTTCCTTCAGTCCTGAGTTTGAGACTGGCTAAGTGAAATATTCTTGGTTTATGTGTCCATTTTGCTGAGTTTTTTCACAAAGGGTTTCTTGTTATTAATCTACTATAAATCTTAAGGATCCTCCTTTGTCTGTAATTTCCGTTTTGTCCTGAGCGGCTTGTATTCTGCTGGCGAATACTTTCTTGAATTTTTTATTTTTCCTGTAAGGTTTTTCAGTTGTGACATTTATATTTGTATTTTTTTCTCATTTTCATTTCATATTTCTGTTTTTCACTGTGGTATTGGGAGTCCATTCCATTGTTTCTTTGATCTCATTGAATACCCTAAGCAATTCCACTCTGGATTCCACCTCATAAAATTTATGTAAGTGATTTGTACTAGTTGAGTCTTTATGATTACAGTATTCACGCACAAGGCTTGGTGGTTTTGTGCTGCTTTACTGAGATTTCATGTGCTCTCTAGGAGTTTCTTATGTCACTGTTAAGGAGGTCTTTAGGGAGCTTATGTAGGTGAGAGAGTATCTTGTAGTTACATAAGTTTTGACCCGCTTGGGCTCTGAACTATGTGAATGGGTAGGCCACAATCCCTTTTGTTTTTAGGGCCTTTGCTATTCACCACAAGATCTTCACTCATCACAGATTTGCTGCTTTAGATCGCTTTGTTGTTGTTGGGGCTGCTTTCACTGGTCCTCCATGCCTACAAATTCACAAAAGATCTAAGACAAAATATATATGTAGATAATAGGACAAAAATAAGATGGAAGACCAAAAATTAGACTTTCTTTTTAGCAGAAAAGTAATGTGTAAATCCTTAAACCATAATAAATGTGGCCAGAGCGATAATACAGCAGTAATCAATACCCAGCATACCATATGAGCCCTGAACCTGCCAGGAGTTATTTCTGAGTGCAGAGCCAGGGGTTTCCCCTAAGAACCACTGGGTGGGAGCCAAAAACCAAAAAGAAACCTAACACAAAATAAAGATGGAAATTAAACTGTTTATTTCCAGCTATCTTAAATCCTTTGTTAAAATTCTATTTTTTAAAACCATCCAACTACTTTTTAAATTGGATGTATGTATCAAATTTTAAAATAATATTACAAAAATGGGTCTAATTCAAATGTTTCTAAAACTAAAGAATAGTATACAATCATTTATTTGTGTAGTTTTATGTAGTTTTGATGTGTAGTGAACCCATAATCTTACACATAGAAGTCAACTGCTTTACCAAGCCCTCATGAAAATATTTTTTAAAATTTAATAGAATAATGGTTATTTTTTATGATTCCTATCATTTCCATGGTCTAATATAATTATATAAAATAATTGATATTTCTGATCTATAATATGAAAATAAATGGTATTTTTAGTTATTTTTATTTCTAAAACGATCAATATCATATTTCTAAATGTTCGTATAAATATTCATTTTTAAAAAGAGAAAAATAGACAATGTAATGGGGCCGGAGTGGTGGTACAAGCAGTAAGGCCTCTGCCTCGAGCACAATAGCATAGGATGGGTAGCGGTTTGATTCCCCGTTATCCCATATGGTCCCCCAAGCCAGAAGTAACACCTGAGCATCACTGGGTGTGGCTCAAAAACCAAAAATAAAGTAGATGAGGTAAGATGTTTTTCTTGTAACATACTCAGCCTGACTTGATCTTTGCTACTACAAATAATCCCAAAAGCAGCACCAGATGTGATTCCATAAGCACAGAAACAGGAGTAAACTCTTCGCACTGCATGTGTGGCCCCAGAACAAACAATCAAACAACAATGCAATTCAGTTATATGTGAACAAAATGAATTTTAAAGGTTTTTAATTTAGTATAATTTGATAAGTCAATAATAATTACCCATATACTATATAGTTTGCCTTAAATGTTAAATTCATATAACGTTAAAATTAATTGATCTTTATACTTATCATTAATAATATATTTTACATTTTCAGTTGTGTCTCATTTCTTCAAACAAGGGAACAATTTTTACTATGTTAAATTTATATCAATCAATATTATAAATATATAGGGAAATTGAACATGTTCAACTTCAGATTTTATAGTAATCTTTTTTTTTTTGCCTTCAAAATGTTGTCTAAATTCTGTTTATTTTTTCCTCTTAAGAAAGAATGGTATTTTCTTCCATAGGTTATATAAAATTTTCTTTTAACACATCTGGATTGAAAGTCACAGCTTGAATTTTAATAAGACATTATTAGTTACTTACATGTTCCTGTGAACTTCCCAGTGTTTGCCTTACTCAGTATTTCTGCTTGCTAAGGCATCAAATTGCCTTTGCTTCAAAGAAATCAGAAGAAAAATAAGTGAGGATAAGGATTATGAGAGTTTAAAATTTTTATAAACTCAAATTAATTTACTATAGATTTTAAATAAGAAGACCAGTTCATTCAATCCAGCATAGTAATTTTTGGAGATAGCAGAATAAACTATTTTTGAGAGTTCTATTTATCTCTCAAGATTCTTGGATCTTAAGAGTCATAATTTATGTTCCTTAAGGAGCTCAGTGTCACTTATGGTGAGAGAAAAACAATTGCTTTTAATAATAGAAATGTTACTGTAAAATAAGAACATAAGTAAGAATAGTGTCATTGTTTACATTTAGGTAAGTATTTGTACTATTTGAAAGATGAAAGGGAAGATTATTCAAGATGAGTGTTTCAGATGGGTAACAACTCTTTTTGTAAAATCCTTAGAAACTTCCTTCGACAAGTGAATAATCACATCATTTAAGTCATTAATTAAAAAGAGCATACTTTTACAAATGATATAGATTTTTGAAGATCTTAATTAAAGTTTACAGATCTTTAGGAAGTTGATAATTTTCCTCTCCTGACACTTCATTTGTTTTATTTAAGGGGTCTTATTTAAATATGTTTTCTTTAGTTAATATTAGTATGAAAGTCTGAGAGTTGTAGCATAAATTCCCTCTGGATCTGAGATAATTTGGTTCGATTTCTAAAGGGAGTAAACTAAAGGTTTGAAATAAAGGATTATATCCTCTTCTAATGTTTCTTTCCCACAGAGAAATCTGCCATAGTGTGCCAGTTCCATACCACTAATATGAAAGGCAGAAAGAACCAGGTGTCCCTTCTTAGAAGTCATCTTTTCTTCAATATACCTGAGATCTATTACCTAACTTCTTTAAGAACACTCTGTTATCAAAAGATATGTAAACCAAGATGTGAAAAAGTATAGGTACACTAGCCACAAGCTGGGAGCAGGAAGTTTTGGAAAGAGAGGGTGGGCCAAGTTTCTACTCTGCTGAAATTGGGCCTGCTGCACCCATCACCCACAATTATTACTTTGCCAAGATCCAGCTACATCACTCGTCTATGGCTCTCTGCAGAGACACCAATCTGACCAAAACTTCAGGTATGTATTTGACTGACATCTTCACAACCTTTTTGTAGTGAGTGCAGGTACCTCCCTCACCTTCTTTTACCTAGGTGAGCACTGACAACCAAAATACACAGCCCACAAAATTTGTAGTATCAGGAATAGTGTTTCAAATTCCTAGACCAAATACTGCACATGACAACTTCATTTTATTAATTACTGTCAGTCCTGTAAGTAGATACTAATTTAGATGACAATGTGTATTTAAAGCTTCCTAATGTTCAGAAACAGAAGTAACAGAATGGTCAACTAGCTAGCAATAAGAGCTTACTAAACAATCTGCCAATGGCTTATTAATCTCAGTGCCAGACACAATAGTTTTCACAAGTTTTCTAGCTACAGTATTTATTTTTTTCTTTGTCTATTTTTTGGGGGGATACTACACCTGGCAGCATTCAGAGTTTATTCCTTGCTCTGTGCTCAGATATCACTGCTCCCAGAAGGCTTGGGAGACAATCTGGGATGCTAAGAATCAAACCTGGGTCAGTAATATGCAAGGCAACCACCCTACTTGCTGTACTACACTCCATCCTCCCCTTTTTAAAAAAATAATTTTGCTTCCACTTACCTGTAACAAATGTAATGTGATCAATTTTGTGATACATAGTCTTTAAATACTGTAATTTATATTAAAAAAACTACTTCTGTTTGAATTTTTAAAGTGAAGACTGAACAGAACATCAAAACTGAGGAGCTAAGCTTAAAAACCAGTAAGTAAATAAGTGAAGAAACCAGTAGTTTCTTTTTACTTGTAACTGTACAAGTAAGCTTTTGAAACTGTTCCCTGCTTATAAAAAAAAAACAATGCTTATTCTAGGAGAAAAGTGTGAGAACTGTTTGTTTAAACTAACAAACTAAGGAAAAATCCATATTTTTTAATTATGATTCTAGTGACACCCAGTAATTATCACTGAAGAAATGTTACAGTACTAGATCATACATTGAATCTTCAGGCATAAAATATTGAGATAAAAATTTCCAGGTGTCGCTCCTGGCCATTAAACACTACAAGGAAGTCTATAAAAATACATATCCAGTACCAGTTCTTAAAGATATTAGAGCTGTGTTTTTCTAGTAGATTAATTAAGGGCTACCATAAAATTAATACTGATAAATAGTGAATTTCCTCAGCTTCAAACACTTAAAATACAACATATTTGATTAACAAAGTTAGGAGCCCAAAAACATTTTTTTAATTAGTAGGGTACTATTTGTTGAAATTCGGCTACTCTTTAAAGCATCCAATGTAAAGTGATATTTTTGGATCAATAATATTTTATCTTGTAGAGAAGGACTCATAGAGTGGTCTGTTCCTACTGGGAAATACTACATTGGACATATTTTTTGTTTGATTTCTCCCTCTATATTTATTTCTTAATAGGAGTCCCTTATGTCACTCAGGATCTTCTACTGCTTTTACAATCTGAAAAGTTGTGACTCATACACTTAGCAAGTTTTTATAAGTTATAGCTCAAAAGATAAACACAGGAATATATTTAACGAGAACTTTTGCTCATGTAAACTAATAGTAAACTCTTTTTCTTCCTCTAACATAATTGTAAAAAACAATATTTTATTTTTAAAATAACTATTAAGTTGCTTTTTGAGAACAGAATATTTGGGTGAGTGTTGAACAGAAGCACAACCACTTCACATATTTTGGCTGAAATCAAATCACGATTTACCAATACAACCCAAGATTCAATCTTATACCAACATACTTATGATAAAGAAAACTCTAATAAAATCATAGTTTAAATATATGCTGTGTAACATGTTGTTATAGTTTAAATTTCTTTCTATCACTGGATAGAGCATATCAATTTTTATTTATTTTATTAAAAACCTTCAGGTGGCATATATAGCTTAATTTCTTGAACTTTGAGGTTTATTGAAGGTATACAAATCAATTTTTATAAAGAAAATTAAAATTAACACACATTTTAAATGTAAAATATACTTTATAATTAAAGGAAATAGCCATTCAAGAAAAAATACTTACCACTAGCAAATCTTTTTTTTGTTTGTTTGTTTGTTTTTGGGCCATACCTGGCAGCACTCAGAGGTTATTCCTGGCTCTATGCTCAGAAATCACTCCTGGCAGGCTTGGGGGACCATATGGGATACCAGGATTTGAACTGCCATCCTTCTGCATGCAATGCCCTATCTCCATGCTATCTCTTCAGCCCCCACTGGAAAATATTTTTAAAGAAATATTAATGCCTTGAACACAGCAAATTCTGGTAACCCTGATACTGGCATATGGTCTTCCAAGCACTGGTATGTATAATATCTGAACACAGAGCTGGGGTAAGACCTAGCCACTGCCAGGTGTGACCTAAAAATAAAAACAAACAAAAAATACTAGGAATAAAAAGTAGTAAATCAATTCCTTCTTAAACCAATAAGAAGAAAATTTCAGTTTTTTCATCAGTCTATAAACATTTATAATTAGATATATGTAAAAGTTTATCAGAAATTATTATTTCAATTTATTAAATTTTAGGTAAAGAAACATAAAGTTTTCTATCTTACCTATTTTTTGACACAGAGCAAATACATGAATAGAGAAATATTTGACTCAAAGGACTTTAGTAACGAAAATACATGTTAGAACATGTGAGGTATTTTCATTCATATCCAGAAAACCTGTATGATATAAAATTCTTCATAATTTTTAAATACACAAACAAAATAACAATTAAAATTCAATATTTTACTATTTTAATAAACATGGTATAAAATCTATTCTCTAAAATACAAAATGAATTTTCTTATTGATTAATAAGTGTTTTTGAACATTTGTAGATAAACAGCTAAATTTATACTAAATGTGATTGAGTAGTTAAATTATCATAAAACAATATAGACAAAAATGTTTGTTTTTTTTTAATGGCTTTTGGAACATACCCTCTAGTACTCAAGGTTTACTCTTGGCTATTCTTCAGGGAACCATTGGTATTGATTGAAACTTGTAGATCAGGAACTAGGAAAGAGGCTTCTTTGCTGTACTAAAAGAATTGATTAAGAAAAGGGGGGCATACCTGTTGATGCTCAGGGTTACTCCTGGCTATGAGTTCAGAAATTGCTCCTGGCTTGGGAGGACCATATGGGATGCAGGGCTAGCATGTGTAAGGCAGATGCCTTACCTCTAGCACCACCGCTCTGGCTCCAGAAATGATAAATATTTTAAGTCGTCCAAAGAACTGGAGGCTGAAAGTAGATAAAGTGATATACATGATACCTCCTAAGTAACAATATTATAAACTAGGGTGTATAAAAGAAGAAAAAGTAAAAAGAGAATGAGAGAGCAATTGAGTGACAAAGCAAGTGAGTGAGCAAGACAAAGTGATAGAAAGAGGGGTATTAAGAGAGAGACAGAGAGAAAGAGAAAGAGACAAAGAGAGAGAGAGATGTCTGTCTCTTGGGGCAGGCATGTGGGAGGGGAGGGGGGAGAAGGATGGGGAGGGAAACTGGGGACATTAGTGGCTGGAAATATTCACTAGTGAAGGGTTTTATACTTTTTTTTTTTTTTTTTTTGGTTTTGAGTCACACCTGGTTACACTCTGGGGTTTCTCCTGGCTATGTGCTCAGAAATCGCTCCTGGATCTGGGGATCAAATGGGATTTCGGGGGATCGAACAGCAAAAGCCCTGCCTCTGGCCCCTTTATACATCTTTTGACTAAAACTTATTCATGAACAACTTTGTCACTATCTCACATGATTCAATTAAATATTTTTTATTTTATTTTGTTTTATTTTATTTAATTTTCTAATTTACTTAAAGAAAATGTATCACATAGTTGACATAACTGATGGTAATATATTTGCTTCAGTCTGACATATAACAAAGTTATTAAGAAATAGAGAGAATAGAGAATTAAAAAATGGAAAAAAGAAGAGAGTTCATTAGCAGTTATATTTGTGAAAATTGTTGTATCAACAATAAAGTCATTAATACAATAGCAGTAGGTTTAGTATGCTCCCTTTATTTTAAAAGAAGTTTTTAATTTTAATAAAATAAATTATAACTGGTCTGATGTAAGGTAAGTTAAACAACTCTCTTAATTTCTATCTTTTAATCTCAAATAACCTTTGCTGTTATGTAAAAATATGGTAAAATTTATTGATGACCTTTATCTTTACAATCATAATATTTTAAAATATTTTTTTAAAATAGAAGACTTTAAGGGAAAATAAAAAAAATAAATAATAAAAAGAACAAGTATATGGTTATATTTGATGGGGGAGAAAAGCCTATTCAGAAGATCACAGGAAATGACCCCTCCTGGTAAGTTTTGGACACATGGGCCATCAGTTCAAGCCTATATCCTGAGGATGTGGTGCTATTTGAGCACTGTGTGTTGAGGCCTTCAGTGTTTAATGTTGTTATTCTTGGACAAGTAATACCAGGAATGAAACTGTTTTCTGCAGCATATAAAGCATGAAATGTAAATACTGCACTAGATCTCTGGCCCTTGATTTCATTTTTTAAGTACTTTGGAACATAGTTAAAAATGTTTGTGTTATAATTATGATAAAATTTAAGCAAAATGGTTGTTTTATCCACCTAAAATGAATGCTGATTAAACTTTTAGGAGTGGGAAGCAAATTTGTCAGATTCCTAGTAATTTTACTACCATAATTTTTATATGGTGATGAAATTAATAGAAATCTTACAAATTTGCTTCCCACTTCACAAAATCGATTAAAATCTATATTATTATTGTTATGAAATAGAGTCCTTTACTAAATCACATTCTATTATATATGCAACAATATCTGAAATAACTCATATCCATTGCTTATGAAACTCTCTTGGAAGACAATGTATCATAATATCTTGTGGAAAGAAAAGTTTATCAAGAGATAGATGACTCATTCTGACATAGGTTTCTTTCAAAGATATTAAAAAGATGCTTTTAGTCTTTTTCAAATTAGAATTTATAAAACAATCCCTGAAAGATCAAAAGTAGGGCCACTTTATGTATTTCTCATAAGAACAAAGAGAACACATTTACTGTTTCCCCCACAATATCAATGCTATTAAATGCCTTGCCACTAATTGGAATAAAGTCTTACCTTCCTGATTGTAAGTCAGTGCAACTCAAGATTTCTCTTCTGATAATGTGGCAGAGTAGCCTCACTTTCATCTATTAATGTCATCTCTTGTCTGCCTGCAAAATTTGCCAGAACTGATTAGAGCCGATATTAAATGATAATTGGACATTTAGTGCTCGTCAAACAGAAAGTGACAGATGGGGCACTAATTAAATTATAGTTCTGACATTATTCACAATGGTTTATGACTCTTCAGTGATGACCTTGATGCATCTCTTCTACATATTTCCCCCTTTGGTAGGGATATAAAGCTACAAGCTTGAATGATAGGTTGGAATTTTTCTTTTAAAACCATTGAGCAAACCTAGAGATATTTAAATCCCTATTTTTTAAGGCTAAATCTGTCAAGATAAAACATTGATTGTGATAAAAATGAATAACAATAAACAAAAGGAAACCTTACTATGAAGCTAATGAACTATGAAATATTATCTAGATAATCCTAAGGAATATACAAAAACAGATTATAATATGCTATTTCTGGAAAGGTAAAGACCTCTGTTCTCATTTGAATAAAGATAAAAGATAGAAGTCTGATATCAAAAATTAGGAAGACTGCTTCTTTATTAATGCCTTTTTGTTTGTTAACTCAAGCTTACAGTGCTAGTTATCTCCATCAACTAAAATAAGAATCTGGTTGAAAAGAAAGAAGTGAGGAGGGAAATTAAAATAAATTCTAAGCCACAATCGCTGAAGCAGAACTGCCTTTTCCTTTTCAATTAAAAGAGAAAACACAAAGTTGATTACTTTCTAACTTTAGTTTCTTTAATTTTATTCCAACGTTGTGTAAGAAAAAAAATAACTAGCAGTTTTAAAAAAAGAGACACTTAACTTTAAATTCAAGTAGTGATCAACCCTCTACAAATAAATGACTATAGTTTGAATTTTCAAATAAGTAATGATTACTGTCTATAGTTTTCAAGAAACTTTTATTTTGGTGACATACAAGTGTAACATCACTAACAATAAGACTTAGGTTTAATTTTCTAGGTTTAGAAAGTTCCTAAAACTTTCATAGAAAATTCTCCCTCACCATGGTTACCACACAAACTTTAAACTGAGTGAATTATAAAAGATTATTATTTTGTTTAATGTAATAATTTTAATGTGTAAGGGTATAGTTATCTTAAATATAGAAAGTAGTAGAATGAAAATAGTGTCATTGGAGTTTGCTTAAACGTGTGTGAAATTTAGATGTAAACCAAACAGATATATTTAATATAAAATATTGAGATTATTTAGGGCCGGAACGGTGGCACGGAGCGGTAAGGCCAGGTAAAGCTTGCCAGCGCTAGCCTAGGAAGGACCATGGTTCAATCCCCTCTATGATCCCTCAAGCCAGGAGAGATTTCTGAGTATATAGCCAGGAGTAACCCCTGAGCATCAAAGGGTGTGGCTGGAAAACCAATAATAATAACAATCATCATAATAATAATAATAATAATATTTGAAACAGAAAGGAGGTTCTAGGCATGGGAATTTTAAGGATTTTCATAAAAATTTTGGGATGGGGTAATGAGTATACATGGAGCCAGGGGTTGATCCCATGATAGTATGCTTCAAGGATGGAGAAACCCTGAAGCTCTTAGGCCACGGAAATTCCCTTTCTTCCCCAATGCTTACTGTGCCTATGCAAAAAAAAAAAAAAAAAGTGGGGGGAACGCCAAACCCTACCACTCCAGCACCTATACTTTTTCTTGTTTTGTTTTGATTTGTTAGTTTTTTTACTTTATTTTCCTTCTCTTTTTTCTTCCACTTTTCTCATTCTTTTTCACTCTTGTGGTTATTATTTAGAGATTTATTTTTATTTTTATTTTTATTTGCCGGGTCCAGTTTTTTTCTTTTTTCTTCCATTTTTCTTTTCTTTTTTTCTCTCTCCTTTCTTTTTTTGGTAGTTGTCACCAAATTTTTTTCTCCCCTTTTTCTTATCCTTTTTATCTCCAATGACGGTGGAATGGATGCTCAATCTAAATCAAACTGTAAAGTGGAGACCAGTTGCACTAGCATACTGGGGGGTAGAGGAGGGAGATATGGGATGCATACTGGGAACAGGGGTGGAGGGAGGACAGCATTGGTGGTGGGAATGCTCCTCATTCATTGTCACTATGTACCATAAATGATGCAGCGAAAGATTTGTAATGCACTTTGGTCACAATAAAAATTAAAAAAAATTAAAAGAATTTTACAAGACATTACTTTCTTAGCTACTGGTAATAAAATAAAGTGGTTTCTGTATATCCTTTCCTGTGTTAAAATACCACATGTCTAGATTATGAATGGTCTTTATATTTTGTGTCAATAAATAAAATCAGCACATCAGAGTAGGTTTTTTTTTTTTGTTTTTGGACCACACTGAGGGGTTACTCCTGACTTCACGGGTTCCTCCTGGCTATGAGCCCCAAAATCGCACCTGGCTCAGGGACCATTTGGGATGCAGGATCAAACCCAGGACTGTCCTGGGTCAGCCACATGCAAGGCAAAAGCCCTAAAATTGTGCTATCCCTCCAGCCCCCGAGAAGCTATTCGAAAACAATTATATTTCAATAACATAATAGAGTAAAATAGGTTATTGTTCATGCAAACATTTTAAATAATATAACTCAAAATTAATATTTGAAACACTTTCTGGTTAACGGCAGGTTATTGTGTTGTTCAAAACTTCTACAATGTTTATTTTATCTTGTTGAAATGCAAAGGGATAATTATGAAGCCTGCTTACATGTATTTCAGAAATATTTGTGCATTTTTATCCCTTTGTCTTTTTGTTTTTGGGCCACACCAGACAATACTCAAGAGGTACTCATGATTCTGTGTTTAAGAAATCCTCCTGCTAGGGGACATGAAACTATATGAGATGCCTGAGAGAGAACCCATCACATACAATAGTACCACTTGGTACTATTATCTTTCTAGCCCCAATCAGATATGTGTGTGTGTGTGTGTGTGTGTGTGTGTGTGTGTGTGTGTGTGTGTGTGTTATATGCCTTTAAGTTACATATGGGGGAATAATATTGGTTCTTTGGTGGTTTTATTTTACTGTCATTTTCTTATAATCATAACTTTAAATCTTCCAGTAGCCAAGTTTCTATTTTACTAACATCTAAGAATTCATCAAGTGTTTCTGTGCTTTCTGATAAAAATTAGCTCCGTGTCTTGGACTATTATTAATAAAAAAAATAGGTTAAATTAAAATGCTGAATACTGTTCTCCCACTTCACCCTTACCTACATAGAAACTTTTCTTCCCTATAAACATTCAGTATGGGGTTTAGAAAATATTTGTTTTTGCATAAGACATAAAAATTTTAGCCAAAGAATTCTTAAGTTTTATGCTTCTTTTGAAAATTTAATAATGTATTTGCTTCAAACACTATCAAAAAATTCCTTTGTAACCTGCCTCTCTAAACATTGCAGAGTGCCTTTTGTTTCATCATATTTTATAAGATTCACTTATCTTGATTCTTTGTTTACAAAATATAGACTCCTATGGTCTGAATTGACTCAGAGCTAGTGTGAAACTAGTTCAAAATTCTTAATATTGGACATGTTAATTTTTATTTTCATTTACAATAAATTACCAAATGCATCTTCCATTGGTAAGAAAAATGTTAAAGAAAATGTATTATAACACAGCAAAATCAGCTCTCCAGCTCCTGATTTCAGGTGGGAGTGCCTCTGACCACAATTACTGGGGATAATTCCTGCTGGCTTTGGGCTACAGGGGACTCTTTTAAAAACGACACCTGGTGCTACTTCCTGATCCCCAGTGACAATCCAAGAAGAACACAGGGAAAAACAAGTAAGAGCGTGGCTCTGTGGCCAAGCACAAGAACCCCATCACAACACGGAGTAAGAATTACACTTCAATTGTGGCAATGGAAAACAACACAGGACAACAGCATGCACAGAGAATGAAGATGGCAGCTCTGATGATCCCAAAAATGCCAACCACCTAATTAAACTCTCAGATAAGGATTTTAGAATAGAAATATGGAGGATGTTCATAGAACTCAAAGAAAGCATAGATCCATCTGAACAGAACACAAATATAGAAATCAGAAAACTCCAGACTGAAATAACGGGACTGAAAAATGCAGTAGAGGAACTGAAAAACTCTATGGAAAGCCTCTCCAATAGAGTAAGAGCAGCTGAAGACAGAATTAGTGAGCTGGAAGATGAGATGTATAATAACTCCATACAGCAGAAGAGATTGGAAAAGAACCTCAAAGCAAATGATCAACAATGGAAAAAATACTCAAAGATTTTGAACAGATGAAAATAGAAATGTTCAATAAATTCAACAGAAACAACATTTGAATCATTGGAGTCCCAGAAACCCATGAAGAAAATCTCCAGGAAGAATCAATAGTCAAGAACATAATTACAGAGAAACTCCCAGAGTTAAAAACTGCATGCAACCAAATCCTGCATGCCAGAGACTCAAAGAAAAGTACAGCAAAACACATCATAGACACAATGACAAATCCCACTGATAGGGATAGAATACTAAAAGCAGCAAGATCCAAAAGGGAAATTACATTCAAAGGAGCATCCTTAAGATTTACAGCACACATGTCACGAGAAAATCTGAAGGCTAGAAGACAGTGATGGGATATTGTGACAAGACTGAATGAAATAGATGCTTAACATAGAATACTGCACCTTGCACAACTCACGTTCAGGTTTGAAGGAAGGATACATAGCTTTATGGATAAGCAACAGCTCAAAAACTTTACAGATGCAAAACCAGCCTTAAAGGAAAAACTTAAAAGTCTACTTTAAGACAAGACAGAGTAACAGATATACTAAACTTATACACAAGGATGATATTAAAATCCATGACAATCATCTCCCTCAATATCAATGGACTAAAGGCACCAGTTAAGAGACACAAAGTGGTGAAATGGATCTAAAAGATGAATCCATTGTACATGGTTTTAGCTGGAGGTCTAAGTTCACTTTTTTACAAGTGGCTAACCAGTTGTGCCAACACAATTTATTAAAGAGGCCTTCCCTATTCCATTTAGGATTTCTTGCTCCTTTATCAAAAATTAGGTGACAGTATGTCTGGGGAATATTTTACAAGTACTCAAGCCTATTTCACTGATCTGTTTTAATAACTATTGCTTTGTAATTAAAGTTTAAAGTTGGGAAAAGTAATACCTCCCATATTCCTTTTCCCATGTATTGCTTTAGCTATTCGTGGGTGTTTATTGTTCCAAGTAAATTTCTAAAAAGTTTGATCCACTTCTTTGAAAAATGTCATGGGTAATCTTTAGAGGGATTCCATTAAATCTGTACAATGCTTTGGGGAATATTTCTATTTTAATGATGTTATCCAGACAATCCAAGAGCAGGGTGTGGAATTCCATTTCTGCATGTCTTCTCTTATTTCTTGTAGCAGGGTTTTATAGTTTTCTTTGTATAGGTCCATCACATCTTTAGTCAAGTTGACTTCAAGGTAGTTGAGTTTGTGTGACACTAATGTGAATGGGGTTGTTTTCTTAATGTCCATTTCTTCCCTATCAAATTTGGTGTTTAAAAAGGCCATTGATTTCTGAGTGTTAATTTTATAGCTTGCTACATTTTTATATGCATCTACTGTTTCTAAAACTTTTTGATAGAGTCTTTAGGGTAGTGCCTAGAATACAAAAGCCACCACTAAGTGGGAGAAACTATTCACCCAATACCCATCAAATAAGGGACTAATATCCAAAATATAGAAGGCACTGACAGAACTTTACAAAAAATAATCATCTAATCCCATCAAAAATGGGGAGAAGAAATGAATAGACATCTTGACAAAAAAGAAATACAAATGACTAAAAGGCACATGAAAAAATGCTCCACATCACTAATCATCAGGGAGATGCAAATCAAAACAATTATGAGGTACCATTTCACACCACAGAGATTGGTGCATATCACAAAGAATGAGAACAAGCGTGCTGGAGGAGATGTAGAGAGAAAGGAAATCTTATTCACTGCTGATTGGAATGCTATCTAGTCCAACCTTTATTGAAAGCAATATGGAGATTCCTCCAAAAGCTGGAAATTTTGCTCCCATACAATCCAGCTATACCACTAACAGAGATATGCCCTAGGAACACAAAATACAATACAAAAATAACTTCCTCACATATCAGAAATGAAAAGAGGGAGATCATTATGGATATTGCAGATTTTCAAAGGGTAATCAGAGACTACTTTAAGAATCTCAATGCCATTAAACATGAGAAACTGAAAGAAATGGATAAATTCTTGGACTTTTATAACCTTTCAAGGTTGAACAAGAAGGATGTAACATATCTAAACACCCCCATCACTATTGAGGAAATTAAAATTGTAATCAAATGTCTGCCCAAAAACCAAAGCCCAGGTCCAGATGGATTCACTAATGAATTCTTTCAAACCTTTCAAGAGGAACTACTTCTAATCCTGGTTAGGTAGGCTCTTTTATGAAATTGAAAAAACGGAAACACTTCCAAACAGCTTTTATGAAGCCAAGATCACCTTGATGCCAAAACCGGACAAAGATGCTGCCAAAAAAGAAAATTACAGACCAATATTCCTGATGAACACAGATGCAAAGATCCTCAACAAAATCCTGGCAAATAGGATCCAGTGCCTCATCAAGATCATTCATTATGATCAAGTAGGTTTTATCCCAGGAATGCAAGGAGGGTTTAACATCCATAAATCTATCAACATAATACACAATATCAACAACAAAAAAATAAAAATTACATGATTATCTTATTAGAAGCATAAAAAGCATTTAATAAGGTCCAACCCCCATTCTTGATAAAAAAAAAAAACTCTCAGCAAGATGGGAATAAAAGGAACCTTACTCAATATAGTTAAGGCCATCTACCAGAAGCCAATGGCAAATATCCTCGATAAAGAAAAACTAAAAGCATTGACTCTAAATTCTGATACAAGACAATGATGACCTCTCTCACCATTCCTATTCAAAATTGTACTGGAAATAATTGCTATAACAATGAGGCAAAAAAAAAAAATATATCAAGGGAATCCAGATAGGAAAAGAAGTCAAGCTCTCACTGTTTGCAGATGACATGACTCTACTTTGAAAACCCTACCAGAGAGCTTCTAGAAACAATAGATGCATATAGCAATGTGGCAGGCTACAAAATTAACACACAGAAATCAATGGCCTTTTTATACACCAATAATGATAGGGAAAAATGGACATTAAGAAAACAACTCCATTCACATTAGTATCACACAAACTCAAATATCTTGGTGTCAACTTGATTAAAGATGTGAAGAACCTATACAAATAAAACTATAGAACCATTCTCCTAGGAATAAGAGAGGACATGCAAAAAAGGAAAAACATATCCTGCTCATGGATTGGCAGGATTAACATAATTAAAATGGCAATATTCTCCATAGCATTGTGCAGATTTAATACGATCCTTCTAAAGATACCCATTACATTCTTCCAAGAAGTGAAACAAACACTTCTGTAATTCATTTGGAACTATAAACACCCTCTAATAGCTAAAGCAATCTTTAAAAAAAAGAATCTAGGAGGCATTACTTTCCCCAAATTTAAATTGTATTACAAAGCAATAATTATCAAAACTTCATGATACTGGAATAAAAAGAGACCTTCAGATCAGTGAAATAGGCTTGAATACTCAGAGAATGTTCCCAGATATACAATATCCTAATTTTTTTTATAAAGGAGAAAAGATTCCTAAATGAAGCAATGAAAGCCTCTTCAACAAGTGGTGTTGGCCCAACTGGTTAGCCACTTGCGAAAAGTGAACTCAGACCCTCAGATAACACCATTTCCAAAGGTCAAATTCAAATGCATTAAAGACCTTGATATCAGACCTGAAACCATAAGGTATATAGAATAATACATAGGTAAAACACTCCCTGATATTGAAACTAAAGGCATCTTTAAGGAGAAAACTTCACTTTCCAAACAACTAGAAGCAGAGATAAACAGATGGGAATATATTAAGCTGAGAAGCTTCTGCACCTCGAAGAAAAAAGTGCCCAGGATACAAGAGCCACCCACTGAGTGGGAGAAACTATTTACCCAATTCACATTAGACAAGGGACTAATATAAAAAATATACAAGATGCTGACAGAACTTAATAAGAAAAAACATATAATCCCATCAAAAAATGGGGAGAAGAAATAAACAGACATTTCATAAAAAAAGAAATACAAATGACCAACAGAAATATAAAGAAATGCTCCTCATCACTAATCAAATGATGAGATGCAAATCAAAACAACTATGAGAGATACCATCTCATGCCACAGAGATTGATGCACATCAGAAAGAATGAGAACAAGTAGTGCTGGCATGGATATGGAGAGGAAAGAACTCTTATTCACTGCTGGTGGGAATGCTGTCTAGTCCAACCTTTATGGAAAGCGATATCGAGATTCTTCCAAAAACTGGAAAGTGATCTCCCATACTATCTATCTAAGGATAGATAGTATCTAGGGATAGAAAGATATATCCTAGGAATATACCTTAGGAACACAAAAATACAATATAAAATTCCCTTCCTCACACTTATATTCATTGTAGCACTACTTAAAATAGCCAGACATGGATATAAGCAAGATGCCCTTCAACAGATGAAGGGCTAAAGAAACTGTAGAACATATATACAATAGAATATTATGAAGCCATCAGAAGAGATGAAGTCATGAAATTTTACTATACAAGGATGTACATGGAATTTATTATACAGAGTGAAATAAGCCATAGGGAGAAAGATAGATGCAGAATATTCTCCCTCACTATGGGTTTTAAGAAAAATAAAACACATTTTTGCAATAATTCTCAGAGACAAAAGAGAGGAGGGCTGTAAGATTCAGCTCACGGAAGCTCACCACAAAGAGTGATGAGTGCAGTTAGAGAAATAACTATACTGAGAACTATCATAACAAAGTGAATGAATGAGGGAAGTAGAAAGCCTGTCTAGAGTACAGGCATGAGTGGGGTGGAGAGGAGGGAGAGTTCGGTCATTGGTGATGGAAATGTTGCACTGGTGAAGGGGGGTATTCTTTACATCACTGAAACTCAAGTAAAATCATATTTGTAATCTAGATGTTTAAATAAATATATAAATATATAAAAATAAATTAAATTAGAGAAAAGGAAAATTATTATACTTATTGTTGGCTTGCTATTTTTAATTAATGTAATTATATAATATTAAATTTTAGCATTTTTACATTTAGTTATTTTATATTGATTCAGTGAATATTATAAACATTAGTTGATTACACAATGTAAATTTTCTTAAGTTTAATATTTAGAAGATTCGAGGCAAGAATAATCTATATATGATCATCTCATCTTTGAATACCACCAAGAGTAATTCATGAGTACAGAGCACAAAAGTAACCCTCTTGGATTCAACACAATAACAAAATAAGATTTGAGGAAAGAAAAATTTACATATTGTCATCTCATGGTACCTTCAATACCACCAAGAATAATTTATGAGTACAGAGCCCAAAAGTAACAGCCCTGGACTCAAAAAAAAAAAAAACAAAACAAGAAACTAATTGAACACTTGAATTAAGGGTCTAAGTCTTTTGACTCTGACTGACAATATTTTGAGAAATCTTTCTTAAGAGAAAATCATTTTATAGGGTTTGGAGCAGTGGCATAGGGTTAAGGCATCTGCCTTGTGCATGCTAGCCTAGGACGAACCGTGGTTCGATTCCCAATATCCCATATGGTCCCCCAAGCCAGGAGCGATTTCTGAGAGTATAGCCAGGAATATCCCTTGAGCATCACTTTGTGATGCTCAAAAAAATCATCTTATATATGATTTTCTTAAGAAACAAGTTACATTTTATTTAGTACGAATATTTTATATTTGTAAAAAAAAGATATATTTTATTCAGCAAGAATACTTATTCATGCTGTATATTTTATGCAGCATGAAAAGAGATTGAGATAATAGATAAATTTGTCTAGATAACCTGGATATTGCTATAGATCCAAGTAAGCAATAATAGACAATAATATATGTATTACATAATATAATATTATATATAGAGTGGGTGGGACTTGACCCACTAGCTCCTCCTAAGTATTCCAGCTTTCTGATGCATGGTTGGTTTATGTATGCTTTTTCATTGCTTAGTTTACATCTCTTGAGAAAAGATTGAGTCTATGGGCTGACCCAGTGTGAACATAGTGAACATAGTGACTGCATGTTTATAGCTGTCAGACTTTCCAGAAAAAGGAAAAAAATATGAGAGAAGGTTTCTGTGTGAGCTCTAGAAAAACTCTAGCAATATCAGCCCAAATACAAACTTAGCTGAAATTTGGTCAGACTGATGTCTCTGAAGAGAATCCTAGAAAGATAATGAGTTAGGGCCATAGGCAAAATAGTGATTTGGGGTACTAGATGTAACAGGTGTGGCTTAGTCAGGGTGGAGGTTTGACCCACTCTTTCCCCTGAGATTGCCAACTTTCTGGGTTTTTCTTTTATTTTGGTTTTTCGGGCCACACCCGTTTGATGCTCAGGGGTTGCCCCTGGCTAGGTGCTCAGAAATTGTCCCTGGCTTGGGGGAACCATATGGGATGCTGGGGGATCGAACTGCGGTCCTTCCTAGGCTAGTGCTCGCAAGGTAGACACCTTCCCTCTAGTGCCACCTTGCCCGCCCCAACTTTCTGCTTCGTGACCATGTGCCCATGATTTTCACAGCTTTCTACATCTCTTTTGAGAAAAGAATGAGTCTTGGAGCTGGCCCAGAGAAATAGGACAATTGTGTTTGTTGGCATGGTGAAAGCTGTAGGTACTACTCTTAAAAGCAAGAATCACACAGTAATAATGGCTAGCATAAAATTATTTACTATTAATAATTAATACATATATGAATAATTTATTTGAATATAAAATAAGATTATAGTAGAGATTTGAGTAGAATATTATTGGAAGTTTGAATTTTCTGACTTAATAACCTTCTAAATTTTCATACATCATTTTATAAGGAGTTTAATTGAAAAGCATACCTGTCAAGTGTTGCAAATCAGCCCCTGATGAGGTTGACTAATGGAGGGATGGAGGATTAGGCCTTTCTCCTCCAGCTCGGACCATGCATCTGTTACCATGTTCAGCTGGTGGTTCTGAGGTGAATGTGGCGGGAAGAAAGCCAACAGGCAGTCAGGCTTCCGAAGAAAATAGCTCTTTATTCTGTGAAGAGGCCAAAGCCAAAAGGCCTAAGAATAGGCCCCAGGAAAAAAGTCCCCCACCTTCCACAGACCCTTGCTTTTATGCCCCAGAATCAGGTACCACCCAATGGTGAGCTCAGACATCACTCAATGGTGGGAGCAGAATCATGTACCACCCTAGTTGGGAGCAGAATGCCAGGTCACACCCTAGAATAGGGCACAATCACGATCAGGGTAGGGTCAATAACATAATAATCCTATAAAAATGTTTACATACACAACAGTCAAGGAGTTTATATCTATCTAGTTTACAGAGTTCAAAATATGATACTTATAATGTTGAACAATAGAAATGTATGTCTTTTTATGAATAAAATTTGGGTGAAAAAGAGAATATAATTAAATAAAAATAGTGTTCTCTCTTATTGTTGTCTTTGGAAGAAACTGCCAAATTATATTAGCGACTCTCATAAGTAAATTTTTTATATTCATCAGTTTTTAAATGAATTCTTCAATTGAATCACCATGATACCCACAGTTATAAAGTTCATTATGTCCAATATCCATTGCTTCCTAAGTGCACATTTCCTACCACTGATGTCCCCAGTTTGCCTCCCTCCTTCTCTCTGACCTCCTTCCCTCTTTCAAACATTTTTTCTTTTCTTTTTCTCTGTCACTTCTCTCCTTTTTTTTTATTATAACTGTGGTTTGTTTTATTGTTACTAAAATGAATATCATTTTCTCTTCTTCTGCTAGTTTGCTAGATTTCTAGTTTCTTAGTTCGCTCAGTCCAGAGTGATCATTTGCAACTAATATTCTCATAGTGGTCCCTTCTCTGCTCTAATTGCACTCTCTTGCTACTTATGGCACTCTTCCTAGCATGAACTAATTTTGCTGGCCCTCATATCAAATGCCTTTGAGTACTATTACCATACTATCTTTTCTTTACTGAATTCCCACTTTCAGGGATTACACAGAATGCAGGGGAAGACTTACTACCTTTTATAGATAGGGTAGAAAAAATGGTATTGAGAGGAAGTTTCCACCTGGACCCCTTAGGGATAAGTTTACAAGGACGTTGGTCTGGGATGGCATGACCACTGAGCACGGAATGGCATGCAATGGTTTAAAAGATAGATCCATGACTAGATGGATATGTGCCACTTCTGATGTTGGGACTCCCAGACAACAAACCCCAGGCCCTTGCTTCTGACATTCAGTTTCAGAATGAGACACTGACCAAGGCACTAGCAGGAGTCCTGTAGACTCAAGCTGAACTTTTGTAAGATGCCTTTGACATATTCACTACAGCAGCCGAGGAAGGGGCTCCAATGAAATGGAGCCACCTCAGAGAAGAAATGTTTTGCTAATGGGGATCAGTGGGACAGGACACTTCCATAGGGAGTGCCCTAACCCGTGGGGAGGACTTAACCACAGAGCCCAACTGCTCCATGCCCTAGCTACAAGAAAGGGCTCCACTGGTGGGCGGTATGCAAATTCAAATTTGACAAAGACAGGAAGCCTTTAAACTAGGTGTGGGATTCCCTCAGTCCCATCATCCCAAGAGGGAGTCGCTAAGGAGAATGGCTGTCCCCAGGAACACCATGGGCAGGGACAGCCTGACAGGGCTGCAAAACATTTCAAAACCAGTTTATGAAACAAAAAGGGGAAGTCAGCTCACATCAGCAATTCAGCATAGCCTTCTTTACACTTAATATTTAATTTTTTCCAGAAATGATGGGTTCTCATATTTCACAAGCAGTCTTGACCCCAAATCAGAGATCCTGGTCAGATGGAAGGGCCCTGTAACAGGTGCTTCAGGAGGGCCTGATCGCCTACTAACTGTAGGGAGAAAAATTTGGATGTCTGTTTTCTGCCAATGAGCCCAACCCAATATGGGTCCTGGCTAGGTCACTTAAATATGCAAATAATGTTAACTCCTTGTTCTAAGACACTGAAAAGAAGTCCTGAGAAGTGAACTTTGTGTTTTATTTTAGAATTCTGCTATTAATCCTTATCCTGATTGGATCAGAAATCCTGGATTTTGCCATGCCATTTAAAGCACACACCCTGGCTGGCTGGAGCTGGAATGGAAGCTATCGTCCTGGGGACACAGCAATTCATCCTCTAGAATTTCTGTGGAGCCATTAGCAAAGATCTAAGAGAAATGGAAGCTTCCTTGGCCCATCTGAAAGCCTCTGTGTGAAGTCTCTCTTGGAGGCAGTCTTACAGAACCAGGTCTGGACCTTGTGTTCTTGAAGGAAGGTGGTCTTTGTGCTTCCCTGAATGAATTATGCTGCTTCTACACAAACCTCACTGGTATGGTGGAAGACTCTTTTAACAGACTGCAGAAAGTGTTGGAAAAAAAGACAATGGGAACAGGAGGTGGGAGGAACTTGGTTTCAAAGTTGGTTTAATTTGTCCCCATGGTTTATTTTCTTGCTGCCCTCATTGGCTGGTCCCATGATTCTCTTATCACTCTTCGTAACCTTAGGACCTGTGTTATTAGAGGTTAGCAGGCATAATTAAGAGTAGATTTAATGCTATGGTCATGCTTTCACATGCTGTTGAACACATTGCTGACAAAGAGGACAGCAAGCTTGACTGCGTCAGAGTGGCCATGACAGAAATTCAAAAATGAAACTAAGCTGTTGTAGAGACTGAAGCTGACCTGGTAGTCAATGATGGGTAACATCACTAGAGGGAGACAACCTAAGACAGGCACAGTTCCTGGGTCCCAACTAGGCTAGCCTTCTGCTAGGCAGGGCTGCAACCATCACCCCTGATTTTTTCATATTTCAAAACTTCTTATAAAACAAAAGGGGGAAATTTTGCACCTCATGCCATTTGCTGGCCTATGCTACAGCAAGTAGCTACTTTGTCTGCTATTTAAGGCTCTGTTCCCAGTGAGGACTTTGCAGAAGGTCAGTAAGCAGCTCAGTGACAGGATGTGGGCTGTCAGTTTCTGAAGCAAAGCAACTGTCAGAAGATTTGCTAGCTGGTCGACCATTGAACAGCAGAAAAACATGTTTGTTAAATTTTGAGCCCCTTTCCCCTCTTGCTGGTTACCTCCTTTTGCCCTATGTAAGCTGTTAGCCTGCTCAATAAAGTTGGAACTGCTCTGAAAGAGCTCCCTTGTGTCTGAGTATTTGTTGGTACTGCAGAAAGACTTCTCTTCTCCCCTCAACCCTTCGCAGGACTCTTGCTTGCAAAAGTAGTTTGCTGAGGATGCTTTGGCTCCCTGGGGTTGAGTATGACTGCTGGGCAGCCTGCTTGGTCTGGTACCAGGACTCCAGGAAAACCCCAACATTAATTTGTATTTTGAATTGTATTTTGAAGTATTCTACAAAGTATGAATATACTGACATTTTAGTGGATTTTTAAAATTATATGTTAGCTTTTAAAAAAGCAAACCTGCCATGCATATTTATGTATAGTTTTTGATAATGTTTCAAATGGAGAGGTGTCTAGGAATTAATCGTCTGTTTCACGTGCTATTGACTTAATTGCAAAATTCAGAATTCTATTAATTTTGGATCAGTTACTGTAGACAAGAGAGAGCATATCCTAAAGAACAAGAATTTAAAAGTGTTATCTTTGTCAATATATATTTCCTGTTATTTTATCATTCTCATTATAGTGTTTAAGTAAGAGAAGATCATTGATGGCAGCGAAGTCAACCTGTACAGAGATTTGAAAAATAATCTGCAATTTAGAGTCATGCTAGATATGATGAGAGGATAGAGCTAAACAAGAATTGGCTAGAGATGAGCATTACCTATGCCTTATGTTAAAAAATCCCTTCCTCACACCTATATTCATTGCAGCGCTATTTACAATAGCCAGACTCTGGAAACAACCAAGATGCCCTTCAACAGATGAAGAGCTAAAGAAATCGTGGTACATATACACAATGGAATACTATGCAGCATCAGGAGAGATGAAGTCATGAAATTTTCCTATACATGGATGTACATGGAATCTATTATGTTGAGTGAAATAAGTCAGAGGGATAGAGATAGATGCAGAATAGTCTTACTCATCTATGGGTTTTTAAGAAAAATAAAAGATATTTTTGCAATAATTCTCAGAGACAAAGAGACAAAGAGAGGAGGACTGAAAGATCCAGCCTACAACATAATGCTCACCATAGGGAATGGTGAGTACAGTTAGAGAAATAACTACACTGAGAATTATCATAACAATGTGGATGAATGAGGGAGGTAGAGGGCCTATCTAGAGTACAGGCAGGGTTGGGGTGGGTAGGAGGGAGATTTGGGACATTGGTAGTGAGAGTGTTGCACTGGTAAAGGTGATGTTCTTTACATGGCTGAAACCCAACTACAATCGTGTTTGTAGTCAGGGTGTTTAAATAAAGATATTAATGAAAGAAAGCATCAGAATTGGAATTCAGTACAAGGCATACCACTTGAGGGTGTTGGGTGAAGTGCAGGATGTCTAAGTTGGAGGGAAGTATTCAAGTGTGAGGAGGAGCTGGCGCTGAAAGATAGTAAAATATTATATATGAGAGAGACCCTATCAGCAACATACTGGAAACTTCAGTGAAAAAATATAGAAACAGACTGGTGGGTCTGTTTTGTGGGAGGCCAATGGGGGACATTGGTCGAATGAAGTTGACTCTGGTGAAAGAAACAGTTTTGAAACTCTGCATGCTGAAATCTAATCATGACTAACTTTGTAATTTCACAGTAGTTAAATTAAAAAATTAAAATAAAAATATCAGAGATTTAGATATTTTTGTGGTATACATAGATTAAAGCAAAGAAAGCATGACAATACATATATTTTGTGCTAGTAAGTTTTATTTGTCAATTGAGTATGCTATATTGGCCATTTTGGTCAAACATCAATCCTTAGTATTTTGAAAAGGCATTCTAAAATGATTAAAAATGATATTTAATTAACTTTAAGAAATAGATATGTGCCTTGATAAACCTGTGGTTCTTACTTAGTCTGTTGAGAATCATAACAGCTTACATTTAAGATTTTAGAGAATAATACTGTCACATACAATATTGCCTAAATTCCCATCATACCAGCCTACTCTAGAAAAAAAACCTTCAGATTTCAGATTTTTAAGCTCTTGTAAGTCAATGAATCATTTTTGAAATATCTTTCTCTATATGTGACATATTGGACAGTGCTTGGAAGCTATGCCTGCGTGGTACTCAGGGAATCATAAAGTGCTGGTAAACACATTTTTGTCTTTGTCTCTCAATCTCTTTCTCTCTCCTAGTTCTAATTCCATAAACTGTAATACACATTTATACACAAAATGCACACACCCCATGAATACATAAACATATTGAAGAAAGGTTGTGAGAGGAGATGGAGTAATAGTGCAGTGAGTAGGGATAGGCTTCCTTGTATGTATGGCTGGCCCAATTTCTATTTCCTATCCCTTGAATAACACCAGGAGTGATCCCTGAACATAGAGCCAAAAGTAATCCCTAAGCACCTGGTGTAACCCAAATCAAATAATCATAGGCTAGAGCAGTAGTAAACAGGTAGGATGCTTGCCTTGCACATGGCCAATTCAGATTTGATCCCAGGAATCCCATATGTTTTCCCAAGAATGGCAAGAGTGATTTCTGAACCAGGAGTAACCTCGGAGTGTTTGCCAGTTTGGACAAACTAAAAAGGAAAAAAAAGCACACCAAATAAATATCTTACATTATTCATTTTATTATAATATAATTCAGACTCCCTGAAATTATATCAACTTCTGAAATTTTATTAATATGTCAAGATAAATAATATTTCATTTTTTCAATTCATCACTTAATATTTATTTTACTTTTATTTATTTTGGTGTGGAAATAAAGAGAAAAATGTTATATCAATTAATTTTCTAAAATCAAAATAAACTATATTTCATAACAATCAGAAAAATATGTAGTATTTTTTCTTTTTTATTAATATCTATATTTAAACACCTTGATTACAAATATGATTGTAGTTGGGTTTCAGTCATGTAAAGAAAACCCCCTTTACCAGTGCAACATTCCCATCACCAATGTCCCAAATCTCCCTCCTCCCCTCACCACCCCACCCCCACCTGTACTCTAGACAGGCTTTCTACTTCCCTCATTCATTCACATTGTTATGATAGTTCTCAGTGTAGTTATTTCTCTAACTGCACTTACCACTCCTTGTGGTGAGCTTCATGTCATGAATTGGACCTTTCAGCCCTCCTCTCTTTTGTCTCTGAGAATAATTGAAAAAATGTATTTTAATTATTTTTAAAACACATAGATGAGTGAGACTATTCTGTGTCTATCTCTCTCCCTCTGACTTAAGAAATAATATTTCTCTGAGCACTGCCTGGAGTGATCTCTGTACACAGATCCAGGAATAAGGCCTGAACATCAGTGAACGTTGTCTTCAATAAACAAAAGAAAACAAAGAGTGGTTGAAACAATAAATATATGAATGTCCTAGAAGAAGCAGCATTCATGAAAAGTTTATTTTCTCATTAAAATAGCTGTTATTGCCTACTTGCTCTACATTGTGTAAGCAAATCTTTTAAAAATGTCATTATTATTTTTCTCCTTGTTTTCTCTTTATTGGAGAAATCCCATTGTTTAAGTCGAAAAGCTATAAATACAGTCTCAAGCAACAGGAGGTTTTTTTTAATTTTCATGATAAAATTTTGTTTTAAGCTAAAGCATTTTTAAAAACTAGAAAAATTGTTTATAAAATGAACATGTGTTTTTAAATAGGTAACTCCTGAAATTTAAGCAGTAAATGGCATTTAGTCATTTAAATGTACAGAGATATAACTCATTGAACGTATTTCTAATTTTGTGCAACTTACAACATTGTAAAAAAGAAACTTAAATTAAAACTTTGAACCCTGACAATGTGGATACTGCTATTATTTTAGAAAAGAGAGGCAAAAGCAAAATTTAAAAAATACCAGAAGCTTAAAAGACAGAAGTTATAACTTTATTAAATTATAACTATAAATAATCATTATTTGTTAATTCTGTATGAACTCAGTTGAGTAGGCCAAGAAGGCAGATATTTTATATTTAATACATATCATTCACCAAAAAAATGTGATAGCAAAATTAATGATTTCTTTCTTAAATTTTACTATTGTGACTGAATTAATTGGTCAAAACTGTTTTTTTTTTGGTTAAATTGAGAAAATTAGTGTCTGTGTTTTAGTCTTTTAATGTTCAATTATAAATCATCATTCTTTAATTTTTTAAAATAATTTTTATTTTGACCACAGTGGATTACAAATATATTTCAGTAATATTTTAGGTACATATGACATTGAATCAGGGGCATTCCCACCATCAATGTTGTTGATTCTGTTAGAAGGAAAGAAAAAAGGGGGGTGGGGCAAAATCAAACAAGCAAAAAATGAATGGGAGGAGTCCTTCTAGAGGCTATAAATATCAATTTAAGTGAAAAAAAGGTAAAAAGGAAGAAAATCATAAAAGCTACAAAAAATAATCATACAAACAACAACAACAACAACAAAAACCACCAAAGCAATAAGCACTAGAGCAATAAAGACAACAACCAGACAATAACCATGGTCCTGAGATAAAATCAAAACAAAGCACACACACACACACACACACACACACACACACACACACACACACACACACACACACACACACCAAGCAGAAACACACACATAAAAACGAGCAAAAACAATAATAAAAACAAATTAGTTTGTACTTTTTTGGCTTAGGTACAGTAAATATTGGGGAGATTAGAAAGGGAATTACCTTGGCCTAAGAGATACAGGGTTTCTCTGCCCTTGAAGTATACTGTCATGTATATATACATGAGTTTGTACATTATCTTATTCTCTCCCCTAGGTCCTTTTGTGATGTCTGGAAACTTTCTGTTTAGCCGTGGATAATAAAATCAGGCCTCTGTAACTAGAGATCTTGATATTTGCGCAGGTCATAGGATGGAAACTATGATGGAGTCTTTCTTTATAGTTTTAGAAGTTTTGTTCCATCACTGTTGTTTTAATCAGTCTTCTGTAGTTGGTGGTCTTGGTTTTTGCACTGATCCTAAGGCAAAGCCTAGGGTAGAGTCTTTCAGTATGTTTCCAGAAGTTCTGCTCAGTTGCAGTTGTCTCAGTCAGGCCTCTGAAATTAGAGATCTTGGTTGCTGTACAGATCATAGGCCAAAACCTAGACTAGGGTCTTTTTTATTAGTCCTGGGATAGGTTCAGCCCAGTTAAGGTTGTCACAGTCAATGTTCTGAAGTTAGCGATATTGGCTTTTGCACAGAGCAAAGAATGACATGTCTTCTGATTTCAACTTATCATTAGGTGGTGAGATAAGACAATCTGCTCTTAGACCAAGTTGTTGCCATTTCCTCATTGTCAGGATGTCTTATCAAGACTGGTGCTTGTTGGTACTAGAGCAGTATTAAGAATGTCCCAGTGGGAGTTTGGTTCCTAGAGCTGTTGCAAAGAACTGTGTGGGTTCTATGTCTGAGATTAAGGGTTCAGGGTTGGACAGTTGGACAGTTAGCTGTCTAATCACATGGAATCTAAGTTGGGACCACATGAAATTTGTTCAACGTGGGAGGTACCCCTGTATTGTGAAATGTATGAGTTCTTATCCTTAGTAAATAAGAGCTTGTTTCTATACATAAAATTTCCCCCTTTTTAGTGTGCCTGTGCAAAAGGAAATGGTACTATATTATATTGCTGGTCATTTGGGGATGAGAGTATCAGACTCCATCATTTCTATGCCCTTGTTTCTGCTTGAGCTTTAATCTCCAGCAAGACTTTTTTTTGTAGGTTTTTGTACTTTGCAGAACCAAAACAGATGAAGTTAAGGAGGAGAAGAAAGCAAAAGCAAGACTATATATATATATATATATATATATATATATATATATATATATATATATACCCACAAATAAATAAAAATAAGATTAAAAAAGTAATGAATAGAACAAAGTGATGCAGGAGATCACTTACATTTGGGGATAAATAGGTTAAGAAGTAGTGCTATAGAGGTCTTACACTTATAAAGGAAATATAGGCTTCCCCATTGTCTTTTGAGATATTCTTGTGTGGGGTGGAATCCGGGACACATTTTCATCACACACCCTGGTCTTGTTTCAGAAATGATTTGAGGCAGAAAGGACTCGGGTAGATTATTGCACTGGGGATCCTTCTAGAGCTGAATCTAATATCAAGCAACAGTCCACATTTGGGGGAGTGGTGAAAAGGAGGGAGTACAGAGCATGAGTCAGCAGGAGTGTTGGTTGTAGTTGCTTGCCAGGGGAAGAGATGTGGGGCTGAGTGGGTGTCCATTTGCTTTGGAGCTGGGTGATGGCTTATTAGGGCAGGATGCCGGTCTTGATACCTAATGGGTTAAGAACTGAGGGTAAAGATTGTTAATAAGAAGGAATATCATGTTGGGATTGGGGGGTGAAGGGATAGAAGGATTTCTGAAGGGGGGAGGAGGGATAGTATATATGAGGGGCGATATACACTATAGACATTGATTGTTTACAATTTAGGTTTGACTCTCATGGAGGAGTCCTCTCTCCATGTACTCATACCCACATAAAGACATACATTATTTTTCTATTCTTAAAGTGTTGCTAGAGATTTGACCCTAATAAGATGAGTCAGAACTCTTAAGGACTGATTGAATTAAGATAAATAATTAGCTTAGGTATAGCTTAAGAAAGAGAGGAAGGGAGAGAAGAGAATAAGAGAGAGGAGAACAGAAAAATAGGTAAATATAGTAAAAATAAATTTAAAAAGATTTAATAAATCAAATAAGAGAGATTGTGTCAGTGTGTCGGAGTTGGGAGGTTTTCCCAGTTTCTAGGTATTTCGTTAGTTATGGGATTGGGCCTTGCTAAATGAAGGTTTCAGGGGTAGATAATGGCTGGAGCAGTTTAGGATACACATAGTTTCACATCTTTAGTAGTAAACAATGTGTTAATGAGGCCTATCTTTGTGGGAGGCTACCCTATGTAGTATTGTCCACTGCATCTTATATATCAAAGTTCCTTTCCTAAAGAAAAACTAAACTATCAGTGTGGATTTTATTTGACATAGATTTAATTGATGAGGAGGAGGAAGAAGTGGAAGAATAATAAAGGGGAGAAAGAAAGAAATAGGGAGAAGAGAAGGAGAGAAAGGAAATGTTAATTTGCCCAAATGTGTTTGATGAGTAGGTCCTGTAATATAAGTCTTTGGTTCGCAGTTGACCTTTTCAGTGGCCTGAATGAGTCATATGCTTCAGTTCCTAATAGAGGACATAAACCAGAGAAAAAGTGTATATTTGGGTGTTTTATCAAGATATTTTCATAATGCAAACTGAATATGATATCTAGTAAAACTGAGCACCGAGGTGTCAAATTAGGGGGTCCACCGTTTGTATCCAAGAATCCTTGTCAGACAGTGTGGTTCCCCACCGATAGCTCCTGTCCCAAACCCAGTAATCGAGGAGTGGCTGCCCCAATTGTAGAATATCTTTAGACATTCTAAATAACAGCTCTAGTAGATGACAGCAATATTGCAAAAATAATAAAGACATTCCAATGAAAATACTAAGAAAAGCCTTTAAAATTAGGAGCAATTATATATATTTTTTGATTTTTTTTAATTTATTTAAACACCTTAATTACATACATGATTGTGTTTGGGTTTCAGTCATGTAAAGAACACCACCCATCACCAGTGCAACATTCCCATCACCAATGTCCCAAGTCTCCCTTCGCCCCACCCGACCCCCGCCTGTACTCTAGACAGGCTATCCATTTTCCTCATACATTCTCATTATTAGGACAGTTCAAAATGTAGTTATTTCCCTAACTAAACTCATCACTCTTTGTGGTGAGCTTCCTGAGGTGAGCTGGAACTTCCAGCTCTTTTCTCTTTTGTGTCTGAAAATTATTATTACAAGGGTGTCTTTCATTTTTCTTAAAACCCATAGATGAGTGAGAACATTCTGTGTTTTTCTCTCTCTCTCTGACTTATTTCACTCAGCATAATAGATTTCGTGTACATCCATGTATAGGAAAATTTCATGACTTCATCTCTCCTGACAGCTGCATAATATTCCATTGTGTATATGTACCACAGTTTCTTTAGCCATTCGTCTGTTGAAGGGCATCTTGGTTGTTTCCAGAGTCTTGCTATGGTAAATAGTGCTGCAATAAATATAGGTGTAAGGAAGGGGTTTTTGTATTGTATTTTTGTGTTCCTAGGGTATATTCCTAGGAGTGGTATAGCTGAATCGTATGGGAGCTCGATTTCCAGTTTTTGGAGGAATCTCCATATCGCTTTCCATAAAGGTTGAACTAGACGGCATTCCCACCAGCAGTGGATAAGAGTTCCTTTCTCTCCACATCCCCGCCAACACTGTTTATTCTCATTCTTTGTGATGTGGGCCATTCTCTGGGGTGTGAGGTGGTATCTCATCGTTGTTTTGATTTGCATCTCCCTGATGATTAGTGATGTGGAGCACTTTTTCATATGTCTTTTGGCCATGTGTATTTCTTCTTTGTCAAAGTGTCTGTTCATTTCTTCTCCCCATTTTTTGATGGGGTTAGATGTTTTTTTCTTGTAAAGTTCTGTCAGTGCCTTGTATATTTTGGAGATTAGCCCCTTATCTGATGGGTATTGGGTGAATAGTTTCTCCCACTCAGTGGGTGGCTCTTGTATCCTGGGCACTATTTCCTTTGAGGTGCAGAAGCTTCTCAGCTTAATATATTCCCATCTGTTAATCTCTGCTTTCACTTGCTTGGAGAGGGCAGTTTCCTCCTTGAAGATGCCTGTAATGTCCTGGAGTGTTTTACCTATGTGCTGTTCTATATATCTTATGGTTTTGGGGCTGATATCGAGGTCTTTAATCCATTTGGATTTTACCTTCATACATGATGTTAGCTGGGGGTCTAAGTTCAATTTTTTGCAAGTGGCTATCCAATTGTGCCAACACCACTTGTTGAAAAGGCTTTCCCTGCTCCATTTAGGATTTCCTGCTCCTTTATCAAAAATTAGGTGGTTGTATGTCTGGGGAACATTTTCTGAGTATTCAAGCCTATTCCACTGATCTGAGGACCTATCCTTATTCTAATACCATGCTGTTTTGATAACTGTTGCTTTGTAGTACAGTTTAAAGTTGGGGAAAGTAATTCCTCCCATATTCTTTTTCCCAATGATTGCTTTAGCTATTCGAGGGTGTTTATTGTTCCAAATGAATTTCAAAAGTGTCTGATCCACTTCTTTGAAGAATGTCATGGGTATCTTTAGAGGGATGGCATTAAATCTGTATAATGCCTTGGGGAGTATTGCCATTTTGATGATGTTAATCCTGCCAATCCATGAGCAGGGTATGCGTTTCCATTTCCGTGTGTCCTCTCTTATTTCTTGGAGCAGAGTTTTATAGTTTTCTTTGTATAGGTCCTTCACATATTTAGTCAAGTTGATTCCAAGATATTTGAGTTTGTGTGGCACTATTGTGAATGGGGTTGTTTTCTTAATGTCCATTTCATTCTTATTACTATTGGTGTATAGAAAGGCCATTGATTTTTGTGTGTTAATTTTGTAGCCTGCCACCTTGCTATATGAGTCTATTGTTTCTAGAAGCTTTTTGATAGAGTCTTTAGGGTTTTCTAAGTAGAGTATCATGTCATCTGCAAACAGTGAGAGCTTGACTTCTTCCTTTCCTATCTGGATTCCCTTGATATCCTTTTCTTGCCTAATCGCTATAGCAAGTACTTCCAGTGCTATGTTGAATAGGAGTGGTGAGAGAGGACAGCCTTTTCTTGTGCCAGAATTTAGAGAGAAGGCTTTCAGTTTTTCTCCATTGAGAATAATATTTGCCACTGGCTTGTGGTAAATGGCCTTCACTATATTGAGAAAGGTTCCCTCCATTCCCATCTTGCTGAGAGTTTTGATCAAGAATGGGTGTTGGACCTTATCAAATGCTTTCTCTGCATCTATTGATATGATCATGTGGTTTTTATTTTTCTTGTTATTGATGTTGTGTATGATGTTGATAGATTTACGGATGTTAAACCAGCCTTGCATTCCTGGGATGAAACCTACTTGATCATAGTGGATGATCTTAATGAGGCATTGAATCCTATTTGCCAGGATTTTGTTGAGGATCTTTGCATCTGCATTCATCAGTGATATTGGTCTGTAATTGTCTTTTTTGGTAGCGTCTCTGTCTGGTTTAGGTATCAATGTGATGTTGACTTCATAAAAGCTATTTGGAAGTGTTTCTGTTTGTTCAATTTCATGAAAGAGTCTTGCCAAGATTGGCAGTAGTTCCTCTTGGACAGTTTGATAGAATTCATTAGTGAATCCATCTGGACCTGGGCTTTTGTTTTTCGGCAGACATTTGATTACTGTTTTAATTTCATCAATGGTGACGGGGGTGTTTAGATATGCTACATCTTCTTCCTTCAACCGTGGAAGATTATAAGAGTCCAAGAATTTATCCATTTCTTCCAGGTTCTCATTTTTAGTGGCGTAGAGTTTTTCAAAGTAGTTTCTGATTACCCTTTGAATCTCTGTCATATCAGTAGTGATCTCTCCTTTTTCATTCCTGATACGAGTTATCAAGTTTCTCCCTCTCTCTTTCTTTGTTAGGTTTGCCAGTGGTCTATCAATCTTTTTTATTTTTTTCAAAGAACCAACTTCTGCTTTCGTTGATCTTTCGGATTGTTTTTTGTGTTTCCACTTCGTTGATTTCTGCTCTCAGCTTTGTTATTTCCTTCTGTCTTCCTATTCTTGTGTCCTTTTGTTGAGCATTTTCTAGTTCTATTAGCTGTGTCATTAAGCTACTCAGGTAAGCTCCTTCTTCCTTCCTGATGTGTGCTTGCAAAGCTATAAATTTTCCTCTCAGTACTGCTTTTGCTGTGTCCCATAAGTTCTGATAGTTTGTGTCTTTATTGTCATTTGTTTCCAGGAATCTTTTTATTTCCTCCTTGATTTCATCTCGGACCCACTGATTATTGAGCATGAGGCTGTTTAACTTCCAGGTGTTAAAGTGTTTCTTCTGAGTCCCTTTGGAGTTCACAAATAATTTCAGTGCCTTGTGGTCAGCGAAGGTAATCTGCAACATTTCTATCCTCTTGATCTTATGGAGGTATGTTTTATGTGCCAGCATGTAGTCTATCCTGGAGAATGTCCCATGTACATTGGAGAAGAATGTGTATCCAGGTTTCTGGGGATGGAGTGTCCTATATATATATCCACTAGGCCTCTTTCTTTCATTTCTCTCCTCAGGTCTAGTATATTCTTGTTGAGTTTCAGTCTGGTTGACCTATCCAGTGTTGACAAAGCCGTGTTAAGGTCCCCCACAATTATTGTGTTGTTGTTGATATTATTTTTCAGATTTGTCAACAGCTGTATTAAATATTTTGCTGGCCCCTCATTCGGTGCATATATGTTTAGGAGAGTGAATTCTTCCTGCTCTACATACCCCTTGATTAATATAAAATGTCCATCTTTGTCCCTTACAACCTTCCTGAGTATAAAGTTTGCATTATCTGATATTAGTATGGCCACTCCAGCTTTTTTATGGGTGTTGTTTGCTTGGATAATTTTTCTCCAGCCTTTTATTTTGAGTCTATGTTTGTTCTGACTATTCAGGTGCGTTTCTTGTAGGCAGCAGAAGGTTGGATTGAGTTTTTTGATCCATTTAGCCACTCTGTGTCTCTTAACTGGTGCATTTAGTCCATTGACGTTGAGAGAAAGAATTGTCCTGGGATTTAACGCCATCTTTATTTCAAAATTTGGTGTGTCTTTTGGGTAGTCTTGTCTTAGATTAGGTCTTTCAGTTTTTCTCTTAAGACTGGTTTTGTGTCTGTGAAGTTTCTGAGCTGTTTTTTGTCTGTGAAACCATGTATTCTTCTGTCAAACCGGAAAGGAGTTTTGCTGGGTATAGTATTCTGGGTGAAGCATTCATTTCATTCAGTCTTGTCACAATATCCCACCACTGCTTTCTGGCCTTGAGTGTTTCTGGTGACAGGTCTGCTGTAAATCTCAGGGAAGCTTGCTTGAACGTGATTTCCCCTTTTGATTCAGCTGTTTTCAGAATTCTGTCTCTATCTGTGGGATTTGTCATTGTGACTAGGATGTGTCTTGGGGTGATTTTTCTGGGGTCTCTTTTGGTTGGTACTCTTCGGGCATGCAGGATTTTATCACATATATTCTTTAGCTCTGGAAGTTTCTCTGTAATGATATTCTTGACCGTTGATTCTTCCTGGAATTTTTCTTCCTGGGTCTCTGGGACTCCAATGATTCTTAAGTTGTTTCTATTGATCTTATCATAGACTTCTATTTTCATCTGTTCCCATTCTTTGACTAATTTTTCCATTGTCTGCTCATTTGCTTTAAGCTTTTTTTCCAATCTCTCCTGCTGTATGGAATTGTTATGTATCTCATCTTCCACAGCACCAAGTCTATTCTCAGCTTCTGATACCCTGTCCCAGAGCTTATCCATTTTGTCATTCACTTCGTTTACTGATTTTTTCAGGCCTGTTATTTGACATGTTATTTCAGTTTGGAGTTTTGTGATTTCTGTCTTCATATTTTCTTGGTTCTTATTAGTGTTCTGTTCAACTCGATCCATAGTTTCTTGGAGTCCGTTGAGCATCTTCAATATTGCTAGTCTAAAGTCCTTATCTGAGAGGTTGATTAGTTGGTTGGTCATTATCTGGTCCTCAGAATTGTCATCTTCATTCTCTATGTCTGTTGCTGGCCTGTGTTGTTTCCCCATTGTCACACTTGTATTGTGGGTTTTTCTACGTGTTGTGGTGGTATTCATTGTCTATATGATGCAGGCAGCACACTCCTCTGGCTCCTCCCTTTCTGGATGGGCTGACTTGCCTGTAAGGGAGGGGAGTCCTCCGTGGATTAAGCCTCATACTGGGTCAAATCTTAGGCCTGAGCATGCAACAGAGAAGCAATCCGGAGAGAAATGTTTGCTTCTGTGATATAGAGCCGTTCTTAGTGTGATTTTTCCTTCTTGTTGCAATGGAGTTCTTTCCTTAGAGTGCACGGCCGCGTAGCGAAGCGGAGCGGCCATGCTCTGCTGGAGCCTCTTTTTGCCCCACTCGCAGGAGTTTCACGCAAGAGGACAATAGACAGACATAGACAGGTCACACTCACAGTTTTTCACAGTTGGGCCCCACTGGGCCGGTGTACTTTCGCGGATTTTCCCCGCCTGGTGTCACACACAGGGAGCCTACTTTTGCAAAGCTTAGCCGGTTTTCATGCTCTGTAGTCCCTCCCTAAAAATGGCGTCTGGGCAAGCGAGGTTTCTGGAGCCTCTTTTTGCCCCACTTGCAAGAGTTTCACGCAAGAGGACAGTAGACAGACATAGACAGGTCACACTCACAGTTTTTCACAGTTGGGCCCCACTGGGCCGATGTACTTTCGCAGATTTTCCCCGCCTGGTGTCCAGGAGCAATTATATTTTAAAGCAAATTATTTTATTTATATTTTTTTATTTTATTTATTTTAATTTATGTAGCGGCAAGTCTATATTGATCAATCTATGTATATGACAAAGATAAGCTATTGAACATATAAAAATTAAGCATACTGGGATAATATTCTATATGCTTTATATTCTATATACTTTATGAGTCAACTGGCTTCACACCCAAAGAAAGTCAGGGATCAGTATTTTTATTAACCTGGATTTTATTGACAATGATTCTGAGGCTAAAATTGGTTAAGCTTTCTCCAAAGTAATCAAAACAGCAAGCGGTATAATAATGTTTAAATTTCAGGCACTCTGAGGTCAAATTCTGCTCTTAAGCACTATTCTAACTTAAACTCACTAAATTCATTTTATTTATAAATACATGTACTCATAAGTATGCATATAGGTACTCCATTTCCTTCCACTGCTAGTTCTATTCATCTATATACTCTTTGCAAGTATTTTAATTATTCTAAGATATTACGTCTTAAAAATGTTTTCAGACTTTTTTTCTTCTTCCAGATAAAGAAAGTAAATGCTTTATTTTGATATGTGTATAGTAATCACAATAATGTTATCCAATTAAATGCTTAGTAAATATTAATAAGTTATAGATCAGTATAAGAAGAATTTTCATGTATGTGATTTTAAGTTTTCATCAATAACCATAGCAGTCATAATATTTGTAAGATTATTCAGTGGCAGTGATGTTTCAAATGTACTCTTAATAGAAATTTTGTCTTCAAATTCTATACCTCTCCTCTCCACGCCCCCAGAGTCTGGGCATCCTGAACCTTGAACCTTCCTTGGTGCAAGGCTTTCTTTCACTTTAACATATCTGCAGAAAAGTTTTTATGATTTTGTTTAGAGAAGTTTAAAAAAGGAGGAATCTGAACATTATAGACTTGCAATATGGCCCTTGGTGTGAGAATGTTTAAAAAAATTTCAAATTATGTTTCTGCAGAGATGTTCTAAAGTTTATGTTTAGAGATATCTATAAAATTGTGATAGATATGATTATATAATGAGTATATATGACAATGGTATGGGAAAAAGCAGATTGTTTTGAGAATGATGTACAATCAGAGCTTTGAAAGCTTTTTTTTTTTTTTGCTTTTTGGGCCATGCCCTGTGACTCTCAGGGATTACTCCTGATTATGCATTCAGAAATCGCTCCTGTTTCTGAGGAACATATGGGATGCCAGGGATTGAACCAAGGTTCGTTCTGGATCGGCAGCGTGCAAGGCAAATGCCCACCGCTATGCTATCACTCTGGCCCAAACCTTTGAAGCTTCTACAGGGAACTTTTACTGTGCCTATTCAAAGTAACGACCACTTTTGTAAGTTCTGATTTGAGCTTCCCACCTCTAGTGGAGTAAAGTAAAACAAAACTTTTATAGCCTTTCTCATTTTTTTTATATTAATTTGTTTTGAACAGAAAAGTTAGAATTATAAGATAATACCCAGCTATTAATCCAAAAAAATAAATAAATAAAAAGGCATTCTCCCATCCTCCTCTTTGCTTTAAACCTCCTGCTTTAATATGTAAAAGCCCACTTGGATGACTTTACTCAGCTCTGCCTGGTTCAATTTGTTCTGGGAGAATAAAGAAAGAGCAGTTTGGCTTTGGTATGCAGAGATACCACGATGTAAGAAGCAAAATGACTCCAAGTTTCTTTGTGACTGGCTTGATTTAATAATCCTTTGTGGCTACTCTACTTGCATCAGACCAATCTGTCTGAGGTGGAAATACATGTGTGAAGTGATTTTAACAAAATGGGCATTTATTTTGCACTTGTTGTGTCTCAGTGAATTGGTCCTAAATGGGAGCTTTTTATTTTGTTTATATTGTCTTTTGTTCTATAAAAAATCTTCAACTTAATCCAGTCATAATTGATGATTTTTTTTATCTTCCAGTTTATTGGGATTAAGATCCAAAATCCATAAATAAAGTTCTCATGAAACTTATAATACATATTTCCTTCTATACATTTTACAGAAAATTTTTTGAAAATTCAAACAAACCATTGTATCTAATTTCCTGCTCTATATGCTGGTCTTTCCTTTTGTGGATAATAATTTATTACTAGATCAAGACTAATTTATGATTTCTTGATCATTAGCTAAGTTTATTTTCAATTTTGTTTTGTTTTTCGGCCACACCCATTTGATGTTCAGGGGTTACTCCTGGCTAAGCGCTCAGAAATTGCCCCTGGCTTGGGGGGACCATATGGGATGCCAGGGGATGGAGCCGCGGTCCTGATCCTTGGCTAGCGCTTGCAAGACAGACACCTTACCTCTAGCACCACCTCGCCAGCTCCTATTCTCAAATTTAATAGCATAATAGCATAGGGTAGAAGGTCATCTTTTTTAGTGCTTTTTAATGGTTGTCTCTGAGTTCTAATACATATCTTTATTCTGTTACCTTTACTCATTTGGTCATTTATTTTCTTTTACTGAAGTGTTCTTTTTTTGGGGGGGGCACACCCAGAAGCACTCAGGGGTTAATCTATGCTCATAAATCACTCCTGGCAGGCTCAGGAGACCATATGGGATGCTGGGATTCGAACCAATGACCTTCTGCATGAAAGGCAAATGCCTTACCTCCATGCTATCTCTCTGGCCCCCTGAAGTGTTCTTAAAATTTGCATTTAATTTAATTTTTCCAACCCTAGAACATGTAGGAAAATAATAAATTTTGAATGGTCTTTATTTACAAAATTATGATTTGTTTTTTTAAAAATTTTCAGTGATTTAAGTTAAACTACATTTATACTATTACATTTATTTTTTAAATTTAATTTATTTAAAGAACATGTATCCTATAGTTGACATAGTTGATAATAATAAATTTGTTTGCAGAGAAGTGGGAGTGAAATTATAACAGAAATAAAAAGGAAGAGAAAATAAAAAGTATAGCAATAAGCAAATTTATGAAAATTATTATATCTCCAATGAGGTTATTGAATTATTATCAGAAAGCTTAGGAAGCTCTTGTTGATCGTTGACCATTCTGTTATTTTTTTTATTTCTGAACATTAGTGGCTTTAGATACACATGGGCATCCTAATTGGTATGTTCCTACAGGGATGACAGTATTAAACATAGCTGGGGTTGTGGTAGTCACATAGTCCAGGGATCCCAAGCACTATTGTTGATACTATGGCTTTTGTGGAGTATGTTATTAACTGCCAACACTTTAGAAAGAATGAGAAGATGGGGGAGGTACCTGCAAACACTTCAAAAAATTTCTGGTGATAACAGCCACAAAACTGGCATACCCATAGTTTGATCAGATTGGTGTTTCTGCAGAGTCTTAGTTGGTGAGACAGAGACAGACATTGGCAAATCAGTGATTGTGGGCTGTGGGTGCAGCAGGCTAGCTTTGGCAGGATGAGGAATTGGCCAGTACTTTCTTCCTGAGACTGTCAGCTTTCAGTGGTGTGACCAGTGTGCGCATAATTTTTTACAGTTTGGTTTACATCTATCTGAGAACAAAGTGAGTCTATGGTGAAGGCATGGCCATTATGTTTGTGGGCATAATTTTTGTGACCAATTTTTTTAATATAGGTACAAACTTTTAATAATACTCAGTTTGTATCTTTCAAGGTTCTGATTATATGGCTATTTTTTTTTTTTTGGTTTTTGGGCCACACCCGTTTGATGCTCAGGGGTTACTCCTGGCTATGTGCTCAGAAATCGCCCCTGGCTTGGGGGAACCATATGGGACGCCGGGGGATCGAACCGAGGTCCTTCCTTGGCTAGCGCTTGCAAGGCAGACACCTTACCTCCAGCGCCACCTACCCGGCCCCTATATGGCTATTTTTTAGTTCAAGTTTACATGGTTTAAAATTAAAATGGAAACCACAAGTATCCTGATTTTTTTCCTCCAGTGAAAAAAGTGTTGTAGTTAGACACAGTTTATTGGAAAGCTACTTGCACAAATTGGACATGAAATTATATAAATTATGATTCCTAAGTAAACATGACAGGAGCCAGATTTACTAACTCTAGTTTTGAGAAATAATTTCTAATATTTCCTATATTTTATCAACCAAAAGGTTATAAGAAACTCTTGTGAAATTGAGGATACAGTGTTCAGAGTTTTCATCATTTTGAATTAGTTTAATCATCAGTTTTATTAATTTCAGATTACTGACGTGACTGGGTTAAAACAGTGGAGATGAAGAAGACCTTCTAGAGAAAATTTCACTAGCTGATGTCAACTTACACATTATATCTGAGATCTTGTCTGCACATACGTAAAACATCACTCTATGTAGTAAAAGACACCCTTTGATAGAATGGCATTAAGATGATAACTAAAACTCGAGATAAGTCAATATTACAGAGCTACTTCAAAACAAAAACTTTGGCCATTTAAAAGACTCCAGAAAGGTTGTGACATTGAAGTAAGGGGAAAAAAACTTCAAACTTTTTTTTTCTTTGGTTTGTTTTGTTTTTGGCTATATCTGGCAGTGATAATGGCTTCCTCCTTGCTCTGTGTGTAGGCATTATTCCTGGAGAGCTCAGAGGAACGATATAATGTACCAGGGATCGAAGCTGGACCCACAAAAATATTTGATAAACTTGTAAAACTAAGATTTAACCAAAATAAGCAATACCTAAATAAAATTTTTATAAGATCAAGAAAGAGCCATGAGAGAAAAATTTAAGAACATTAAATAAAGTCCAAATAATTCGGATCCAAAATATATGATTATGAGGCTCAATTTTCAATAAAACAACGCAGGCAAGATAAGAAGTTAATATGTAGCTCATAAAATTCAGAAATTACAAATTAATGAACACAAACATCAAGAATTTTAATTAATATCTTGCTGGAATTAATAGACAGGAACATAAAATAATTATAGAAATATGTTTGTGGTACAGAGAAAAATTGGTTTTGATGGCTAAGTAAATGAAAATCTCAGTAGGAAAATATTGAAACTACCAAAAAGATACAACTGATAACATTATGATGAAAAAATTGAAATTAAACTAAAATTTAGTTTTTAACAACAAAATGGATATTACAGAACATGATGCTGAAATTCATATTTTTAATGTGTCAGAAGAAAAAGATTTGGTGAAATATCATCAGTGTCAATGTTATAAGATAATATAAAATGGCATAGATTTTAAAACTTCAGTCTCAGGACCAATGTCAATATACAGGTACAAAATGGTTGAAAACTGCCTATTCATCCTTACCAATAAAGTCATAGGATAGAGAATAAAGAAAGGATACAAAATAATTTTAAAACTAATAGGAAGTATTTCCAAATTGCAAAAAGACCAACTTTCAATTTAACTTTACATTACAAATATTTAAACCTCAGTAACCAAAAATGTATCTAAGAGTAAGGGAAAAATGTGTTATCTATATGGAAAACCTAATAAAACTAAAATTAATTAATATATCAGAAACATTGAACATGAGGGAGGAAAAACAATGGAGTAACATTTTTAAAATTAAGAAAGTTTAAATTGTCGGTGGGCATGGAGGACAATATGGGATGCTGGGTTCTGAGCCAACATCCTTCTACAGGAAGGACAGTCGCCTGGTCTCCATGCTATCTCTCCCAGTCCCACTTTATCCCTTTAATCACGTCTTTTATTTAATTTTTTTTTAAGAAACTTTTTTCCTTCAGATATGTGTGAGCATATATATTGTTTTTGTTAGGAATCTGTTTTCTATTTTCTCTACCCCCCATATCCACCAGCAATATAACGTAGCACCACTTCCTCCTGCAAAGACATATTAAACAAAGGGGGAAATTGTACATATAAAAACAAGCTCTTAACTACAAGGGATAAGAACTCATACTTGTTTACAACACAGGGACATCTCCCACCCTGAATGTATGTTATGTGGAAACAACTTAGGCTCCTGGGTACTAGACACTGACTGTCCAGCCTTGACTCCTGGATCCCAGACATAGAAACAACAGAGTTCTCCACAACAGCTCCAGGAACCAAATCTCCTCCAGGGCATTTACAATGCTGCTCTGACACCAACATGTGCCGAAATTGATAACCTGACAATGAGGAAATGGGAACAACTTGATCTAAGAGCAAGTTGTCCTTCCTCATCAGCCAACGATAAGACAAAATCAGAAAACATGTAACACTTTGAACTGTGCAAAAGCCAAGATCGCTATATACAGATGACTGGTTGTTGCAACCAAGACTGGACAGTATGCATCCAGGGACCAACAACAACAACAACAACAGCAATGAAAAGCTTTAGCCTAGCTTTTGGTCTACGATCTGTTCAACAAACAAAATCTCCAATTCCAGAGGTCTGACTGAGACAACCGCAACTGAATGGGTCTTTCGGAAACAGAACAAAAGACTTTATCCCAGGCTCCATCCTAGGAGCAACATAATGACCAAGAACACCAACTACAGAAGATAGATTAAAATGACACTGAAGAAGCAGAACTGCTAGAACCACAAAGAAAGATTTCATAAGCTCCATTCCTTGAGCTGCACAGCCACCAAGATCTCTAGATACAGAGGTCTTATTTTACCATCCAAGACAAAGCAGAAATCTTCCATACACCACAAAAGCAACAAGGGGAGATTAAATGATCATGCAAGGAGTCTATAGTTAATCCCATGACAGTATACTTCAAGGGTGGAGAAACCGTATATCTCCTAGGCCAAGGGCATTCCCTCTATAATATCCCCAATAGTTACTGTGCCTATGCAGGGGGAAAAAGAAAAGAAAAAAAAGCACAAAAAATTATTTTCCCACATATTTATTTATCGATTGTTAGATTTTTTGACGTCTTTATTTTGGTGTAGAGATTGAAGTTGATTTCTCCAATATTTTTATTTTATTTTATCTTATCTTTCTTGTTCTTTTTGTACTCAAGCATGATTTGGTTTCAGAACCGAGATTATTGTGTGGTGTTTGCCTTTATTGCTGTAGTGCTCACTGGTTATTTAATTTGATATTTCTTTCTGTATTGTTGTGGTGTTTCAATTACCTTTTCCACAGCCTTTCTCAAACTGAGGTTGGAAGCCTCTAGAGCAGGGGTCTTCAACCGACGGCCCATGGGCCACATGTGGCCTGCAGAGGAGTCTGATCCAGCCGCCAGCAGTGAGTGCTATTTGGTTGCCAAGATACCTGCCAGCATATACACTCAGTGTCATGGTTTCTCAGGGATGACATCAACTGCCTCCGCCCACGGCATGTTGTGTGCTGGGAGGGTGGCGTGAGGGCAGTGTTGAGAGGAACACTGATGCGCCCTTGTGCCTGGCGCTTGGCGCACGCATTGCTGATGACGTCACTGAAGGGTGCCGGATGCCATGTGGCGAGGAGTACCACATGTGAGTGACTATAAGAAGTAAAAAGGCACCTGCTCCACCCCCAGGCAACGTGGTGTCTGTGTGCTATGTGCTATGCCTGCCTGTCAGTGAGGTTTTCCTCCACTCCCTCCACTGCCAAAGGTCAGCAAAAGTGCCATAGAAATAAATTTTTGCCAGATGGGGGTTCTGCCCGATTGGGCTGTGGGTGACTCATATGAAAATTCCCCTTTGGGGGTGGTGAGGCGTTCAGTGCTGAAATCAAAGTTAGGGGGTGGGCGGTGGTTGGGAGGTTAGGGGTTCAGTGCTGAATTGCCCATGTGGAAAATTAGGGGTTCGATGCTGAAGCATTTTAAAGGGGTTACATTGAAAATTTTATATGCATTTTGCAATTCCTTTTCAGTGTTCACATGCTGATTCCAAACATATCAATTTGAGCATTATATAGGGAGATATAACTAACTATCAGGGACTGAGCTGGTCTGCTTAGAAAAGCCTGTCAGGGGTAAGTGTTCACATCAGGGACTAATGGGGGTTCATACATATATACACACATATTTGTATTTCACTAATATCAGTTTGGAATCCCTAGGAAACAATGATGTCAAGTACAAAGAAAAAGCTGTGTGTCTGATATGCCAGAATATAGTTGCTGTGTTCAAAGAATACAATTTGCAATGCCACTATCAAACTCAACATAAAGATAAATATGATTGTTTGGTTGGAGAAGTGAGAGAAGATAAAATATTACAACTGAAACATACACTGACAACTCAGCAAAATACTTTTGTGAAGCAGAAGCAGTTAAATACTTCCTCACTGCGGGCAAGTTTCAAGTTGCAAAGCTAATAGTGCGCAATGGCAAACCATTTGTGGAGGGAGAATTTGTTAAAGAATGCCTTATTTCTGTTGCCAAAGAGATGTGTCCAGAGAAGGCTGATTTATTTAGTACCGTGAGCCTTTCAGGAGTTACAATGACACGAAGGACTGAAGAAATGGGAGAAAATTTGCTGCACCATTTGCAAAACTCTGCAAAGAAACTTTGCTATTTTTCCTTGGCACTCAATAAAAGCAATGATGTTGATGATTCTGCCCAACTTCTCATTTATATGCGTGGGACAAATGAGTATTTTGAAGTCACAGAAGAGCTTGCTCCACTGCAAAGTATCAAAGGTACAACCACGGGAGTGGATATATTTGAAAAGGTTTGCCAAACTGTGAATGGTTTGGAGCTGGACTGGGTTAAACTAGTCAGTGTAACAACTAATCGTGCTCCTAGCATGGTGGGATCTAAGAGAGGAGTAATTGCCACATTACACAAGAGATGGACAAACATAAACATCCTCATCCAATTGCCATACACTGCCTCATCCACCAAAAAGCGCTGTGTTGTAAATCACTGAAGTGGGACTCTGTTATGAAAATTGTGGTATCTTGTGTTAAATACATTAGAACTCATGCACTAAACAACAGACAATTTCAGTAATTTCTATCTGAGGTAAATGTTGCCCATGAAGATGTTCTGTACCACACAGAAGTCCGTTGGCTGAGTAGAGGGAGAGTTTTGAAATGTTTCTATGACTTACTTCCGCAGATTACAGCTTTTCTACTTTCAAAAAACCAAGAAGTACCAGAGCTCAATGATGCAGAATGGAAATGGCACCTTGCCTTTCTGACAGATATAACAGAGGTACTCAACAGTTTCAATCTGCAACTTCAAGGCAAAGGGAAGCTCATCTGTGATATGGCATCGCATGTGAAAGCATTTGAAGTAAAATTAGGCCTTCTCATCAAACAAGTACAGGAGGAAAACTTCAGTCATCTCCCAACAATTTAAAACCTGTCAGCAGACAAACCATTGGTTGCATTCCCAAAGGAAACATGTCTGGCTTCACTAGAATTGTTGCAAAAGGAGTTTCAATTTAGATTCAAAGAGTTTCATCTCCATGAACAGGACATACATCTTTTTCGTAACCCATTTTCTGTTGAGATTGAAAATGTCCTTACAATTTACCAAATGGAACTGGCTGAACTGCAGAATTGTGACTCTCTGAAAGATGCATTTAAGTCAAGTAACCTTTTGAAATTCTATGCATCTCTCCCCTCTGAGACATATCCAAATATCAGGAACCATGCACTCAAAATGGTAACCATCTTTGGTAGCACTTATGCCTGTGAACAGACTTTTTCAAGAATAAAACATCTGAAATCTCCAACCAGATTAAGATTAACTGATTCCCATTTGCATCACTTGTTACTGCTGGCAGTGACAAATATGGAACTGGACATTGACCATCTCATTAGCCAAAAGAAGGCCCACAGTTCCCATTGAAATACTGGTGCGTGATCTGTTTATTTATAAATGGTTTTCATTTTATTTATATAAGATATGTGCAGTGTGAGTAGGAATTAGTAGCTCATATAGTCAGGCCCTCCAGCTCTGTAAGGGACCATAATCCGGCCCCCACTTTAAAAAGTTTGAAGACCCCTGCTCGAGAGGGATTTCACCCATTTTCAGCGTATTTGACTTTTTTTTTCTTATTTTGTACCTCAATCTATTGGTTTTTTTTCCTTCAAACAAAACCACATACCTCGATTTATCTAGCTCTGCCTCTGAAATAGAGGGGGAAACAAGGGAGGGTTCCAGGACCAAACAGTTATATGATCATTAATAGTAAGCCAGACAAAGAGGGGTCCACCTACTCTAGCAGCCCGGAGGGTGATGGTAGGGTATATGGGTTGTAGAAAGTGAACTGGGATGTGGGGAGGACATATTTGGTGATGAGTATTCCCCTGATTCAATGTTAATATGTACCTAAAATAGTACTGTGAATGATATGTAAGCCATTATGAAAAAAATTTGTGTTTTAATCAGAAACTTTCTTTGACTTACATGTATGATTATAGTATATTAATTATATCATATGTTATTTTATGCTACTATATTATGTTTTGTTAGTTTACCACATTATGTTAATCAATTTTGTCTCTTGAAAAAATTCTTACAATAAAAAAAGAAAATGTTAAAAAAATTAACCCTGTGCCTATATTGACTATATATAAAGTAATTCTCTAGAATAAAAATCAAATAAACACAAATAAATGATTTTATAATTACAAAAAAGGAAGGCTTAAATTATCAGCACACTTTATTTATTTATTTGTTTGTTTTCGGTTCATACTTGGCATTGGTAATGTGTTACTCTAGGCTCTGTAGTCGTGAATCATTTCTTCCTGGTCTTCTCTGGGGACTAAATGAGATAGGGACTAGGTAGGGGCTAAACCCAGTTCCACCACATGCAAAGCAAGTGCTCACTTGTACTATCTCTCTGGCCATGTCAACATATCTTTATACTAAAAATAATTTATAAAGCTCAGAAATTAAGGCAAAACTTTAAAAAGTGAAATGAAAAAACTGCTATCTTACCTACAGTGAATGAAATAATAAATATATTTTTATTTATTTTGTTTTCATTTTTGTTTATCAGCTAAACCTGGTGATGCTCAGGGGTTACTCCTGGCTATGTGCTCAGAAATCGCTCTTGGCTCGGAGGATCATATGGGGCACTGGGGGATAGAACAGCAGTCCTGTCTATCCTAGGCTAGCGAATGCAAAGCAGATGCCTTACGCCCTGTGCCACCACTCAGGCCCCAACAAAAATATTTTAAATTAGATTTTTCAGGGAAAAAAGCTTGTAGCCAGTAAAAAATTAATTTTACTTAAAATAATGAAGAGAATTTAAAATGATAATTTGTATATTAATTCAAATCATATTTGTGTTTATCTTATATTCTTTAAATTTAAGTCAAATAAATAATAAAATAATAAGAAAAGGTCTAATAAACTCATATTATTATAAATTACAATTTATCTGGAGTATTATAGTATCAATTACAAATTATATAGTAACATTGTAAAAACATTTGATGTAATATAAGACAAAATATAAAGAATTAGATCTAATTAGACTAATATAAAGTAAAAATATATTAGCTTGAAGGAAAAAATTAACCTCATTACATGCAGAAAGAGAAAAAAAGGTACAAAAAGAATAATATAAGCAAAGGAATAAAATAGTAAATAGAATATACTGTTAAAAGGTGCATTTGAATACAAATACACAGGTAGTTGAAATGTAAAAATATTTTTATTTTATATAGTTATATTTTATACATATTTATGTGAAACACAATGAATAAAAATGCTGATCTTGGAGCAAGAAATATAAAATAGAAATATGATAGGAAAGGCAATTAATGGAGAAAATATAAATATTATTTACTTATAAACGAATTAGTGTAAACTTTTTTTTTGTAATGGTTTTTATTTTTTTTTTCAAACAGAAAAAGCCATTTTAATCACACATATACATTCATAGGACTTTAAACAAAATGTAATATAAAATATTAAAAAAACTTTTAAAGTAATTGAAAAAATATAACAGGACAAAAAAGAAGAATGGACAAATTTATTATGGAATATTTTCTAGTCATCTCTCAGATGGAACTCTAATGCAGGTGTGTAATAGATCATAACCCTTACTTTCTGTATTCAAATGACAAAATTGTCAGCTGCTACTAATAAAACGTAATTTTTAGTCTTTAAAATAAATTGTTCTCAGGGCCGGAGAGGTGGCGCTAGAGGTAAGGTGTCTGCTTTGCAAGTGCTAGCCAAGGAAGGACTGCAGTTGGATCTCCGGCATCCCATATGCCCCCCCCCAAGCCAGGGGCAATTTCTGAGCACTTAGCCAGGAGTAACCCCTGAGCATCAAATGGGTGATAAATAAATAAATAAATAAATAAATAAATAAATAAATAAATAAATACAGTAAATAAATTGTTCTCTATACTCTTTTATTTTTCCTGTTAATGCCTTGCTGAAAATTCATTCTGCTCTTCGCTCTTGTGAACAAAATTATATTCACTGGTTCTAGAATAAAACACTACTTTCTATATTAGAGCATATTTTGAGTTTTCATAGACAACTGAATATAACCTGTAATACTGAGTGTGATTATATAAAAGATAATCATATATAAACTTTAGCATATATAAATTAGGATAAAAAAACTGACCTTGCCTCAAATTTTTTTCTCAACTTCATAGCCAATAGGGTTAAATTTTTAATGTCCTTAAGCTGGGTAAAAATTGCCAATATGCAAGGAAGATAAATCTTTGTATTATGTAAATGACATAAATTGTAATCATTTTATAAAACCTTACCTGACAGATACAGTAACAATCCTAAGAGCTATAGAACAGTTCATAAGTGTTTATTTGACATTTATTAAACTGAGTTTAATGGTGGTGATATTTTAATCTAATTTATCAATTTAATAGTTTTCATGAAAATGCTCCATTTATTTAGACACTTTGGGCTTCTTTCCTATTTTCACTAATCATTTAGTTCATTTACTATTGAAGTATGTTATTTTGAAATAGTGCACTCGAATCAAAATGTATTTTTATAAAACATTATCTTTAAAAGCCTATCTATATTAAGAAGTGGTAATTATAAATTTGGAGGGTAATTTTTTCATTTGTCTCAATAATATTAAACCATTAGTCTTGAGAAAGCATTTGCATGGATCTATAAATGTATGCCAGAGGTCATCTTCAGAAACACAATCATGCATTATTATAAAAATGCAATATATAATGGGCTCTCTTTTAAAAAAATCTTTAATAGTAATCTTTTCTAATGAACATGATAAATCTGACAATCATTACGGGATTTTTATCATCATTTTTTTTACTGAATAAAAATAACCCTAAGGATTAAATAGTAGCCAGCCAAATAATGTTCTGCTTCTTTAGGGTAGGTATTTTGCACCTAAGATTATTCTAATGCTTATCTTATAATTAAAGTGTCTATATTTATAAGTAATTAGTCAAATGTCTAGTTTTATAAGTCAGTTAGAGGTCCTGGCATTTTGAAGACTTGTGAATTTTTATATCTGCTGCATTTTTACTGTAAAATTGTGGAGGGATAAGGTATATACTCCTGTAAGAATAAATGACTGGGGCTGGAGTGCTGGCACAAGTGGTAAAGCTCTGCCTTGCCCGTGCTAACCTAAGGATGGACCCAGGTTCGATTCCCCAGCGTCCCATATAGTCCCTTAAACCAGGAGCAATTTCTGAGCGCATAACCAGGAGTAACCCCTGAGTGTCACCGGATGCGGCCCCCCCCAAAAAAAAAAACAAAAATAAAAAACAATCAAACAAACAAAAAGAATGAATGACCTACATGAAAAAAAAATTTGAAATGTGAAGTTAACTGATATAGCAATGGTCTCGTAGATAACATATTTCAATATTAATTTCTGCCAATGTTTTGTTAAAGTTGTTTTCACAGTTGATCTGGCTACCAGCTGCTCTCTTAATCATCCTAGATGGATGGCTTCTGCAGAAAGTTGTATTGAAGCTGATGTGTCTTCAGAGAAGGCTTTGGATTCTATTTGGAAACAATATATTTTGGGGTTTAAATTTAAAACTCTTTTTGTTAAATATGCAACTGTAGACCAGAGTGGCAATTTACTCATGTACTATATTTTTATACTAAATGTTTTCACAGCCTATCTGTGTAAATGTATATCTATATGCATAGATAAGCCAGATGGATACAATTTTTCCGTCAGTGTCGGAGAAATGTTATCATGTTTTCACAGAATTTCACAATGTCTGATAATCTACTCAGAAATGTTGAAATACAGCTCTTAAAGAAATTAACCCTAATTTTTACTATTTGCATTTTACTACTATTAAGACTGAGTTCAAGCCATCAAAATCATCTGAAGTAATACCAATACTACTGGGGGGCCTGGAGAGATAGTCAATGGCTAAGATACTTACTTGATTTGAATATGACAGACAGTTTGATCCATTGGTCCCCTGGCAGCATCATGAGTAAATCCTGGGCAAAGAGCCAGAAGTAATATTTGAAAACCAACAGGTGTGACATAAAATAAATAAATAAATAATAAAATAAATAATAAAAATGATAGGAACCAACCCTCAAAAAAAACAAAAGGAAGAGGAAAAGGAAAACAGCAGCTTGGACAAGGCAGAGATGGCACCAGTAGCAAACTGATAACCACTGCAGTGTGTCTACCTTTTAAATACTATTTTGCTTTATCTAATCTACATTTATTTATTCAAGTGACATTACACTCTGAACTTTTTAATCTAGAATTTTCCCAATTTCCCATTCTTTTCCTTTTTGTAACCTCTAATCAGATCTGTGGTCTAAAATTTAATTTTGCTTTTCAATGTTTATTTATTTGTTTTGTTTATTAGTGTACCTCAAATAAGTGAAATTACATGGTATTTGTAATTCTTTATCTAATTTATTTTACTCAAAATAACAGTCATAGTTCCTTCCATGTTGTTGACAAAAGTTAATTTTATTTATAGTTGAGTAGTCTTCCACTCTATTTGTATTGATTTACCTATTTAACTAATATATTGTATGTCTGATTATCTTTTAATGATCACTTAGGTTATCCTAAACTTTTGGATATTGTAAATAATGTTGAAATGAATGTGGCAGGTGCAAATGTCATACAGCACATATAATTACTCTATAATTATATTTCATTACGAAAACACTTATTTATATACATTTTTTTTAATTTTCCTTATATTTTTTAGTTTTAGTTTTGAGAACAACTTGGATGTGCTCAAAATTAACTCCTTGCTTTAAACTTTCAGGATCACTCCTGTCATATGCTCTATGGACCATATGCAATTGAGGAGATAGATTGGGTGGATTATTGGAAGTAAAACACCCACCTTAACTGCTATATGCTACATATTGTACAGGGGACTGAATATGGTTTCCAAATACAAACATATGTTCCTCTTTTCCAGCCTATATCAAGACACAGAATCTTTTTTAGCCCCAGAATTAGAATTTTAGCACATGTTGGGGAAAAATTGATTAACTTCTAAGAATTTCTATCCTAAATAATTTGCCTTTTAAAATATACTATTCTTTATATTACGGGCTGGAAAGGAAATAAAGGGGAAGAGACACTAGTCTTCTTGTCTAACATGCTGCCCTATCTCAATTCCATATCAGGTGCCATGGATGGTTTTCCAATGTCAGAATGCTGTAACTTCTGAACACTGAGACATGAGTAGCCCCTAAGCACTACTGGATATAGTTCCTACCCAACCCCCATAATCATAATACTAATCTTTGATATAGACAAAATGCAGTCAAATTACAAGTTAGAATTGAGATTCAATAGTAATATTTTAGTTCTAGGAATTAAAGAAAATCTAATCTAGGTGAAACTGATATAGTAATGAATAAAATTTTAAAAGTTTTGTTATATTTTCTAATTTTGCCCTCTACAAAGATTATTTATGATGGAAGTTCTCAAATGTTGAAATTAGTATAATTCCCACATGAGATTAAATTGCCTAATTACTCCATCTAATGCTAATAAGCAGCCAGATTAAAAAACTGGTTCAACCAAAGAATCCCAAATTTTCTTGTTTCATGATAGCCAAGATGATATTTCCTTAGAACTCCAATAAACAAAATAAATAAAATAATAAAATCAAAATAAATGAAACTTCTAAGCAGTCTATGTTATATCTTAATGCATTTTTGTGTCTTAACAAAAATAACAGTGGATTAAAATGTATATATATTTTTTATTTCTTGATCATGTAATCAAAAGTAATTACTATGCAAACTTTGAGGTCAATGCACAACTCCTTTGAACTTAGATTTAGGTTGGGAACTTTCAGTTCTTCATTTTTCCACATTGATTTTGCTCCCTGTACATAACATTTTAATGGCAAATATAAAATAGAGCTTTAAAAGGAAGAAAAATAAAAATTCTACAGTACAATTATAAATACATAGTTTCTCTCCTTTGAAAATTTTAAAGTATTGAGGCCAGAGCAATGGTGCAAGCAGTAAGGCATCTAACTTGCATGCACTAACATAGGGTTCGATCCCCTAGCGTCCCATATGGTCCCCCAAGCCAGAAGCAATTTCTGAGCACATAGCCAAGAGTAACCCCTGAGTGTCACCTAGTGTGTCCCCCAAAAATATTTTTCTTAAAGTCTAAGAGTGCCTCTGTTAACTCACTGCTATTTCTTGGACATTTTGGCATAGGTTTGCATAACAATAGATTTCTAGAACAAATTTTAAATGAATAGGCTAAGTAATAATAATTAGAAAAGAAAAGAAAAATAAAGGACAAAAATAACTCAAAAATAGGATTGCTAAATGAGTTTTGAATTTTGTTTGCTTTGCTGAGATAATTTTGCAGGTGGCAATAACAAAAAGTAACAGCATGTCTAGAGAAATATTACAAAGGTTATGTCACTACTCTTGCATGCAACCAACATTTATTCGACTCCTGTCACCACAGTTGGTCTCAAAAGCATTGCTATTAATGATTATTGAGCACAAACTAGCAGTAAGCATTATAGGGTGTGGTTTCAAGCCACCTCCCAAATACCAGATGCCTAATAAAAATCTACTAATGTTGCATGCTAGACATAATCTCAATTAAATTTTAATAGCAAATATGAAACATGAATACTAATATCACATTTTCAGTTGAGGAAAATAGTTGTTTAGAAATTTAGACATTTTCCAAATAAGTAACACAAATTAATGGGAAAGGTGTAAGGCTTTCACTTGAATATAGATTCTGTGAATTTTTCTGATAGGAAATTGCCATAATATTGAAGAACAAAGTTGTAAGAGAAATGTGGCGCACCAAAGAACCTGGATATGATTTAGGACTAACTTTCTGTTTCTGAAAAGATAATATCTCACTCCAGCCTGAGTCCACTACTCCCTTAGAAATTGAGTGGCAGGGATCATCTTCCAAACCAAGTGGACTTCAGAGAAGGCTTACTAGCTTTCTCTGGGGCTGATGATTCATGAAGTCTACATGGTACAGGGACCCAATCACAGATTCTCTTTTGTCCTAAACTTCCCAGGAACATCCAGGGGTGACTGGTAGATAAAAAGGAAAGATTTCTTTCTCCAGGCTTTAGCCTTTTTCCACCGCACTCAAAAGAAGCCACCCAAGAAAATAGTAAGAAAAGAATAATAAAGTATAGATAAAAATTATAGGCATTCCCCTCTTCTTGTATCCCAGAATCCACCATCTTTGGGCCTTATTTATAATATTAAAATAATTAAAAATTATATTTTTAAGAAATACTTCCTGCATTTGCTTACTATCAGATTTAAATATAGAGTAGAGACAAAGAAATATTTTTGTAGAAATTGTTATTTCAAACATATTAGGTTGTAGTCCAAAAATAACAGGAAAAAAGGTAGTGGTCTAAAATTGCCTTTGTACTACTGAATATATATTTGTGTGAATATATATTTGTGCTAATTTATCAGAAATAAAAAATGAAGTCAGATTATATCAGAAACTTGAAAGTATATTTAATTAAATCAGTGAAGATCCTTCAAAGCTTTTGTTTTAGTTTCTCTATGCATCATTAAGCTGGAAAAGTATTAAGAATAATTATATATTGTCAATTCTTCCCTTCAGTTATCCTCATGCCCCAGCCTCTGATAGTTCATAGTAAGAACCATGTTATACATTTGGCTCTTAGTACATATGGTAATTTACTTCAATATGAGGAGCTAAACCTTGTCTAAAATTCAAATGTTTCTTATAACACTTTCTTATATTCATTAATTTGTTTCATCTGGTCTTTGTAAAGTCTAACTATTCATTTGCACTTCTGCACTCCCTGATTCAAAAGAGAGCAATGTGAGTCCCTTGATAGATAATCAATAGAATGTTTTTGATTAATTAATAAAGGTTATCCCATATAGATTATTCTCTAAATAACTTACTTTTTATATCTTAAATGATAACTATAAGGTTTTCTGGGGAAAATAAGACTGTCCCCACCCCCACCAGGATAGGGCAGATTAGACCTCAAGACATCTGAAGTTAGCCTATACATTAAGTAACAAGAACTTACTGCAAGGGAAAAAAGGATGTTGCTCCTACTATAAATGGTAAGGACACAAAACCCCACCCAACTTGTTTGAAGGGATTGTACAGCTTCCCGAACTTTGTCCCAGAAAGATGTGAGCTATATAATCCTATGTAGGCTATTGCTGAGGGAGGGGGGCCGCGACTCTGACATCCTCTATGGAGACTGTGAGACCTCTCCTGAGAGGTCCTTTCCCCTTATGTACCCCCATTGATCAATTATGCTTCTGCTTCTGCCTTTTCTATTCTGCCATATTTTGGCCAACTTTCAATAACTTCCTAATTGGGATTCTCCAGGTGGATTTCATTAATTTAGGGAAAGGTTTTCAAATTTATGTGGCTTATCCTTAATAACAACGAAGAGAAGGAAAGGAAAGAAAATAAAGAGAGAGAAAAAGAAAGACAGAAAGAAAAAAGAAAGGAAAGAGAGAAAGAAAGAAAGAAAGAAAGAAAGAAAGAAAGAAAGAAAGAAAGAAAGAAAGAAAGAAAGAAAGAAGGAAGGAAGGAAGGAAGAAAGGAAAAAGAAAGAAAAAGAAAGAAGGAAATAAAAAAGAAGAAAGAAGGGAAAGAAAGATGAAAGAAGGAAGAAAGAAAAGAAAGAGAAAGAAAGAGAAAGAGAAAAAGAAAAGAAGGAAGGAAAGAAAAGAAAGAAAGAAAGAAAGAAAGAAAGAAAGAAAGAAAGAAAGAAAGAAAGAAAGAAAGAAAGAAAGAAAGAAAGAAAGAAAGAAAGAAAGAAAGGAAGAAGAAAGGAAGAAAGAAAGATGAAAGTGAGAAAGAAAGAAAAAAAGAAAGAAGAGAGGAAGGAAGGAAGGAAGGAAGGAAGGAAGGAAGGAAGGAAGGAAGGAAGGAAGGAAGGAAGGAAGGAAGGAAGGAGGGAGGAAGGAAGGAAGGAACTGGAAATTTATATTCTTTAGCAAGCAGAGAGCAGACCCCCTAATGCCCAATTACACCTGAGGCTACCCCAACTCCAACTTCCCCATCATTCCAGTGCCCCCTGGTTGTCATTGTCCAGTATCATATACTGTGGCAATCACTAAAGAGGATTTTCTAGTTATTTAAAAGAATCATCTAACTAAGCACATTGCCAGCAATACATCCTATCTTTGAATCTCATTTTTCTATCAATTTATTCCAGTCTTAGCTGCTAGATAATCTATTCTTATCCTGATAACAATTAATTGACTTCTTACCTTTCTGATTACTCAGTCTGGGAACTTTTTCTCAGCATTCAATTTTTCCTTTTTAGAAACATATTAAAACTATTTTTTCCAAGTCCACCGTAGACACAGTCATATTCACTTGCCTCCACAGACTTTTGTAGTTTTATTTTAATTTAGCTTAGTTTGGGGGTTACACCCAATGATGCTCAGGGATATAATCAATTATTAACTGGGAGATTTGTATTGTGGTGCTTGGGAGAAGGGAAGTTCCAGGGAGCTAACCTGAGACTTACTGAGTTTAAGGATTTTAATCATTGTGATGAAAGGTTTTAATCAACCTTTTTTTTTTTTTCCTATGAGAAAATATTTGATGTTTCTACTAGCATTTGTTTGCCTTTTTGCTCTAGCTGGGATTTTTATGAGTAAGTCTAGTAAATGAATGGATATTTCATTAATCACCTTTTAACAGAATTTATAAAAGTTTAATTCATTAGGTAATATTCAACTTTAACTTAGTGTGAGTATAGAGACATATTTTAAGTCTCTTTGAAATAAGACTTTATGGTCTAGCTGGAGATAAACTGAGAACCTATATGATACCACATCTGATGTATATGTATATATATATATCTGATATACAAATGATATATATATATGATGCCACATCTGATATTTTATATATATATATATACATATATATGTTACCTATCTGGTAGCTAGATTTTGCTATTAAAATTACCATTTTTTTAAAGATATCTATGACTTTTTTTGATTTTCATTTAAATTTACAGACTAATTTTTGTTTAAGGTGAGTTCCCCCAACCCTTATGTTTTAATTTTTTCTTCAGTCTGCTTAGTTCTGCTTCTGATAGCAACTCAAATCTTATATTAGAAATTAAAAATTAGCAAGCTGAATGTCCTAAATATATAAAATACATTTAAAAATGTAAAGAGATAGAACAAGAAAAAATTGAAGGAAGAAGTTCAGTGTTGTTATATGTGACCCAAACAGTAAAATATGCTTTATTCAAGCTTAAAATCAATTTCAACTCTTGCTTTGTATCTGCACATTTGTTTTGTGAATGATAATACCATTATTTGATAGTGAAGATAGAGAAGAGAGCTGAATTGGTAATAATGATAATTAGTCTTGAGATGAAACTGTTTAAGATTGCCTTTCTGCTTTCAACACCATAATGGAGGAAACATGTGGAGTTAGCTTTAGAAATGCATGTTAGAAAGGAAAATTGATCTTTGTATGTGTTTGTCTTCTTTTGTTGTTGTGAGAACAATATTGAGTGGTTTCTGACAACTACTAATCAATGGCATCTTCCTCCTGACAATCCCTTCTGTCATTTTTTGGACACAATTTTATCTATTTTCTCAGTGCCTCTTATATTAATACTTATTCACTCAAAGACTTATTGAGTGCTAACCTATAGTCCACACTACTCTAAAAATTATGGCAAATAAATATAAGTACAGAATTCAAAAATAGTTTTGATCTTTAAGAAATGTCCTTCCTTTTTTACCCAACAAAATTTACTATCACTCCAGTTCTTCTTTAAATCATTTTAATGACATGTTCATTTTCTAGGCAGATCAATTAAACTATTATAATTTCATAAAGCTCATCAGTTTTTACCAGACATCCTGTTCTTTTAGCATAGGAAGGTTAACATTTAAATTTGCTTAAATAAATTTACAATAACTAAACTTAATTTTAAGAACCTAATAACAATTTTATTTGGCTATAACGTTTCCTTTCTTATAACAAATTCTTCACCTTTTCCACAGCTCTTTATTTTCATATTTGCTGCCATATATTTCTTTATTTTATTTCCTAAATAACAAGTTTACTTTGAAACTTTTTTTTTCAAAAAAGTTATCTCCATCCATTATCTTTTATACTTAACTACACTTTAGGATTTCCTATAATCAAATTTAGTATGTTTCAGCTGCTATTTTAAAAGGACTTGATGAAATTCCCATGCTAAACTTGGTACATCTTGATTTCCCAAGAGATTTGCAAAGCAATTTAAAACACACCTTCAAAATAGTCATTAAAACTCAATGTTATGCCTTCAGTTTTATTAGGGTAGTCTTAATTCAGCCAACCTAAAGTCATCATATTATCTGAAATTATCTATTAATTTATTTAAATAGCTCTAAAATTTTAAGCTACAAAACCCCTTTAAATTAAGTTTACCTCACTTGGAAATTACATTAATATTCAAAACCCTTATAAAATCAAATTAGTTACTTTCCTTTATACATGAGACCATTATTTCTAACTGAATCAATACTTAGAGGTTGTATCAATTTTTTTTTGGTAGTAGAGACCAATATATTTCAAATCAAACCAAGTTTCTAGCCAGATTTTATTCACCCAAATTATATGAAACCATAAGCTTTGTGGACAAAATATACAATGATTTCCTCCAGAAAGCAAAACAAAAATGGGGAGACAAATAGACACACACACACACATTATCAACACAATTTCAGATATTTGTAAAAACATGTTTGTATTGCTTCTTGCTTTAATTTAATTCAAGTCTTTTTTTTTTATTTCAATCCTCTGTACTCTGCTTCAAATTTTCTCTTTAAAGTCTCTAAAATCACTTTTTTTTTTAAGACAGAGACAGACTAATTACTAAATGAATCTGGGTTGTCAATGTGTAAAATAAACACTATTGTTTTTCAGCAGTTTTAAAATCAAGTTATCAGACTCATAACTCTGGTCAACCAAGAGAGGGGAAAATGTATTATTTTAAATTTTAATGTCCATGATTCTTCATGTGTGCATGTGAAATGTGTGTGTGTGTGTGTGTGTGTGTGTGTGTGTGTGTACGTGCACGCGAATGTGTGGTTTTAATTTGATTTTTTTTGTTTGTTTTTTAGCCAGACAGCAATTGAGTTATTCCTGGATATTGGCTGAGAAATTATTACTGGCAGGCTCATACAGGGATCTCAAACTCAATTTACCTGGGGCCGCAGGAGGCAAAGTCAGGGTGATCCTTGAGTGCAAAGTCAGTAGTAAGCCTTGAACATTGTGGGGTGTGACCCAAACAACTTAAACAAACAAAACAAAGCATGATATTGATGCAGAAGCTGTGATGGCTGGTCTATATGTTGGTCCATGATTTCCTGGTTCCTCAATATTTTCAATAATGAATTTAATTTAGTAATAATCATGTTCATGCTCAGAGTTTGGAGGTAAAAAAGTTTATTGGAAAGTAGTGGAGAAGGGAGAAGGAACTCCTCAAGTGGGGAGCAAGTTAGCATAGGATTAAGTAAAGTATGACTTATTTTAAGGGTGGGGGGTTGTAGGAAAATTGAGTCTTTTAGGCTTAAAGGAATCTTTGCATTTTTTATCAATTGATAAGAATGTTACCAATAATGCAAGAACATTACAGAATGGTCTGGCTGATCTGAGCCCTTTGGGTTTAGCTATTTGGCTTAGGCTTTGCCTATTATTTTAATCTAGTGAGCTCAGAGGTAGAATACTTGGTCTTGGGGAATTACAGGAATCTAAAATGTGACTGCTCATTGCAGCTGGTAAGGTGGAACTGAAGCTTCCTCTTTCAATATTTTGACCCCTTTATCATACCTTTAACAAAACAATTCTAAAATAGCATAGTAATGTATAGACAAAATTATAAGTCATGCCAAAATCCTATGGATACATAAACCAAACAGTGTTACAATAGAAACAAGTAACTTAAAAATTGTCAAGGTTAGCATACGACCAGGGTTTTAGAAGGTATTGAAGTTAATTTCCCATTGTGAAACAAAACAAAGGATAAAAACGAATCTCCAAAACAATTTCAAATAAAACAAAACCAAATTCTAAACACAAATATTTTAGTTCTCCAAATGCAAATTTTCCCAAGGAGAAAGTAGGTAGGCCACAAAGTCTTGTTAAATAAGCTGGCAGTATTGGTCTCAATAAGAGCTGTTCATGGGTCTCAAACTCAATTTACCTGGGAGCCGCAGGAGGCAAAGTCAGGGTGATCCTTGAGTGAAAAGTCAGTAGTAAGCCTTGAACATTGGGGAATGTGACCCAAACAACTAAAACAAAACAAAAAAAAAGATTCCCCTAGGGCAGGGCCACAAAATGTTGTACGGAGGGCTGTTTGCGGCCCGCGGGCCTCAAGTTTGAGACCCCTGTATTAGATAATCTGAAGTGCCAAGAAACAAACAAACAAACACCCCGGGACTTTTGGTTGTGAACACCAAGGATTTATCTATTCTTGGAGTCTGTTTACTACTCCAAATTTAACTTAATTTCTCTATCAAAAAAAGAGTTTAGGGGGTTGGAGTGATAGCACAATGGTAGGGCATTTGCCTTGCATGCAATCTATGCAGGCAGAACCTGGGTTCAAACCCTGGCATCCCATATGGTCCCCTGAGCCAGGAGCGATTTCTGAGCGCATAGCCAGAAGTAACCTCTGAGCTTTATCAGGTATGCCCCCACCCCATCCCACCCCCACAAAAAAACAAAAAATAAAACAACAACAAAAAAAGGGTTTAGGCTGCTTGTATCATAAAAGAAATAAAGAAGTTCCCAGTATAAAATTAACCCTTCAAGGGGACCTAGGGGACCGAACACTATGATATTGCTCACTGTGAGCAGCTGACACTTACATAGGAGGCCTAGATATTTAAGCTTCTTATAAATTTGGTTTTCACAACCAGGGAGAATGAAATGCTGTCCTGAGCTTTTTAGCTGAATACTGGTGGCTTTGACAGATTGGCACTAAACTGAGGTTTGGGTACTGCAACTGAAATCTCAACTATTTGAGAGACAAGGTTGGATGAAAAAAAAATTATGTTCTATCAAACAGAGAAGTTTGTATATTTCTTGTTCTTAAAATTCATTTAGTCTCTTTGTTCATAAGAGTTATATGGGAAGAAAATCTGTGCTGCGAACCAATAGTCTGGTTTCCCTAGCCTAGACATATTCCATTAATCCATCAACTAAAGCAAAGTCACAGGTCAGTCTCTGGGGAGAAGGTTAAAACAAGTCATCCTGATCTTCAGACAATTGTCTTTGTTTATTATTGCTCTTTGGGCTGACTTCAGATTTAGTATAAATTATTATTCTAATGAAAGCATTAAGTAGACTCAATACTTTATCAAAATACTATATACTTTATCAAAATACTATATCAAAAATCCCAAGGATTTTCTTCCAAGAATTGCAGATGATTTATGTTAAGTAAAGAAAAAAAAAGGTATTTACTCGTCCCTGTTAAAAACACACCAGTCATCGGGAAGTCCTTTCTGTGATTTAAAATTGGTAAAATTTTCTGAAGTCTACTTAATCTACTCTGCTTGAAACTGGCCTGTCACTGTAATTCTTAAAGAGCCATAAACTGTGGCTGGCTTGTGGAAATGTTCTCTATAGAAAAGGGAAAGTCAGGTATCCCAGTAAAGTGACTTTCCTTCTAGGAAAGAATTTTAATTGCAGGCAAATGTTTTGTTTATGTATCTATTTGTTATATAATCAGATCAAGATCAAGATGCCTATTGAGTTTCCGAGACAGAATATACTGCATTTGCCTTCACAAAGGCTGTTTTTTGTGAAGAATTTTCCCAGGTAGCCCACTTATGGTTTTATTGCTGTGTGAGGTAATGGCTGAGTTCTGAACTCTTGAAAGTCTTTCCATATATTTTGTTTTAGAATTTCTTTTTTTCTGATGAGGGTTCTTTCTCTCAGTGATATCTCAATTTCTGCATCTGGGTGGTATCCTTAGACCTTAGGATAATCAGGACTGCTGAGTTAGGAATGCATTAAGTAACATCTTAGTTTATTTCTTTATAAAAAGATATCTCATTTCCAGAGACCTTTCAGATCTAACTGCCTGTAACAAAAATTTGTGTAGAATAGCAAAATACCCTGAAGTCAGGGCCGCGAGGTGGCGCTAGAGGTAAGGTGTCTGCCTTGCAAGCGCTAGCCAAGGAAGGACCGCAGTTGAATCCCCATATGGTCCCCCCAAGCCAGGGGCGATTTCTGAGTGCTTTTAGCCAGGAGTAACCCCTGAGCATCAAATGGGTGTGGCCCTAAAAACCAAAAAAATAAAATAAAATAAAATACCCTGAAGACGTAAAGCAATTCAGAAGTAATAGACCTAAAGTGGAGATAACAACACTGAATAATATTAAAATCAAAATAGATATACACTACAATAGAATAGAACTGAAGTCCCAAAATTGAATATATTGAAATATAATTGAAAAATAAATATATGCAATTAATTTATTAAAAATAGGTTAAAATATCCTCAGTAAATGGCGTTAGAAAAACTAGAAAGCCACATACTGAAGAATGAAACTACCTCATATTATGCACAAAAGTTAAATGAAATGATCTGAATAATTTTATGGTAGACCCCAAAGTATGAGACAAAGAGACTGTACAGTAAAGAAAACATAGCAAATTAGATTAAGCAAACTAAAATAAAACTTTTACCAATTAAAACTACCATTAAAACCATAAAGCATATTAATAAATTGGAGAAAGGGGTAAAATATTTGCATACCTCACATTAAGGAGGTAAGATAAAATTAATACATGAGACAGATAAATTTTAGCAATGAAAACAAACAACCCTATCAAAAAGAGTAGAAATAGTTTAACAGGCACTTTACCACAGAAGATATATAAGAAGACATATTAATGAAACACACACATATCTTCACTTCCTACCAAAAAGAAAATAAGATAGTAATTCACTCCTGTGAGAATGACATATGTCAAAAAGGCCCCATAAAACATATATTGGCCATGATGTACATAAAAATTTAATGTTTGGAAGAAGTAAGATACTTTAATTCTTATTAAAAAAACACATTATATTTCTAAAAATGTTAAGAGTAGATCTACAATGTGGTCTAGCAGAATGCATTAAGTAGCATCTTAGTTTATTTCTTTATAAAAAAAAAATCTTATTGCCAGAGAATGTAAAATCACCCCAGGCACCATATTTCCAAGCCCAGGTGAATGAATCTAAATCAGAGTTGCACAAGAAATAATCCATACCAGGGTGAGGGTGAAACACTTGTAGTCTGGCCTAGGATGGGCCTCAGCTGCCTTCCAGAACTGCCTCTTTTTCATTGAGTACAGATACCAACCTTGGGTGGGGAAGTGAACCCATCCAGGTATACCAGTAAGACAATCTCTGTTTTGGGGTAAATCCAAGTTATCAGCAAACATACAAAGAAACCAGAGATGATCTTTGTAATGGGTAAAACGAGGTGTAATCCAATACTAGAATATACATTTCAAACACATATTGACTCAAAAAAAAGGACACATCAACTTTTTAAAAATATATATATTGTTTGGCAATATCTATATTACCATGTAGAGAAAGTTATTTACAATTAGTAATCTGACACAAACATAGATTAAATAGAAGTAGGTGCTAACAATATTTGGTTTCATAAATTTATTTTTAAGCAGTCAATAGGTTGTTATGTAAAAACATTTTCATCAATATACTATTATTATATCTGGTTATTCTGAGGACAATTGAGACATGCAAATGTGCATAATGGCATAATTACATCATGGATATTTATTAAATTATTTGAATATATTTGAATTGATTCAAAAGAAGTTCTTTTTTGAATCATCACTTCTTAAATGCAAAATTATTGTATATTTCAAACTTTGACCTTTCTAAAGGTCAAGGATGGGAAATTTATTTAAAAGACAATAGATATTTTCTTGAAGTTATGAAGTGATATGGTTCAAAATACTTTGATAACTAGACCATAAAAGAGGAAAATAAAATAATTAAATGTAGGGACACATTTTTTTTTTTACTTTTGTTGGGAGGTTGAGCCATACTTGATGATGCTCCTGACTATGTGCTCAAAAATTGCTCCTGGCTCGGGGGACCATATGGGAAGATGGGGGATCGAATCGTGGTCAGACCTAGGCTAGCGCAGGCAAGGCAGACTCCTTACTGCTTGTGCCACTGCTCCAGCCCCAATTTTGTTCTTACTTTTGAGGGGATGGGCCATACTCTCTATTGTTCATGGACCATACTTAACTCTGGCTTTGTGATCACAGGGCACAAGGTTATTGGAAGCCTTATTTCAGCTGCAGTAATTTATAAGAAAAAACTTTCCATCCTTAATATTTCTCTTTTTAAAAAATTAGATTATTTTGACAGACCTGGGTACATAAAATTTACTTTGCTTTGATAACCATCCTGGATGTTTGGCAAAAGCCCAGTTTACACCAGTTCTATATTGTGACCATTAATAGTCTTCTTTTCATATTTAACTGTGTATCAGTTCGAATAATAAATTATGTAATGGTCATTATACATTATATTAATAAAATATCTTTAAATAAAGAAAACCAATAGAAGATACAATATTGATGGGGTTCCATAAGAGAGAGACATTGAAAGCTAATGTAAAAAGATAAAGATAAAAATATTGTTTTAGGGGCCGAAGTAATAAGGAGTAGGGCTTGTTCCTTCCATAAAACTGAACAGGTATGATACCTGGCATCCCATATGGTGTCTTCAGCCTGGCAGGAGTAATTTCTGAGCACAGAGCCAGGAATAACCCTAAGCATCACTGGTGAGGCTCAAAATCAAAAATATAATCTTAAATTAAAAAAACAACAAATAGTTAAATAAATATTGCTTTAAAGAAACCTGCTTTGAAGGTTTGCAAGTTGAAAATATGTAGACAACTTGTTAGAAAGTCTAGGGAAGAGCAGGAACTTCTCTTGAAGAAGAATATTTTTTTTAATGAAATCCTTGTGCTATTAAGACCTTTGTATTGGCTGAATAAAGTACATACAAATTATCAAAAACAATTTACTTGAATCTTATGTATTGTAATTTTAATTGAATATTATCACCTGATATGTTGACACCATAAAATAACCATATTGCAATTAGTCTAGCTTATATAAATTTCATCATTTTTTGATAGGAAGTTAAAAAGGGGGAAAGTTGAAACTTAAATTTTGGTTTGGGGTCCTCTCCCAATGGTTCTTGGGGATCTGGACCCTGTGCTCAGGGATAACTCAAAGCACCAAATGCTATACCAGGTATCAGATTTGGGTCAGCCTTCTGCAAGGCAAGTATCCCCCTTTATCCTGTACCCATTAAAATTATGGGGTGGAGAGGGTTTGAGTCACACAGGGTGGCACTCAGGTGTTACTCCTGGCTCTGCACTCAGATATTCCTTCTGGCATGCTCAGGGGACCATATAGGATACCAGAAATAGAACCCAGTTATCCTCATGCAATACAAATGCCTTATCAGCTGTGCTATCCCTCCATCCCCAACTCACTACATTTTCTAATATGCTCTCAACTTTCTATTCTATTTAATTAAATTCTCTCTATAGATATAAATTATATAAATTAATTTATGTAAAAATATATATTTCTTTGACATTAATAAGTTGTTTTCTCCAATACTATTTATATCCTTACTTTTAACTCAAATATTAATTTGGTGTATAACTTTATCTCATCAGAATAAATTCAAATCCTGAACTGAAAATATTTGTAAAAAGTCAAAATGGAAATGACTTATGATTTTAGCATATCAGGACAATAAACAGAATTTCCATTGTATATATATAAAAAATACTTTTACTATTTTTAATCAGCACAATAGAAATCCTTACCAGAGGAATTAGTCAAGGAAAATAAAAGACTTTCAAAACTTAAAAAGGACTACCAATACTACAAATAATATTACAAATACATTTATTAAGGACTTTATAAACATACAAATAGAACTGGCATTTCCATTATAATTAAAGCCCACAAAACACTTTTTGTTTTGTTTTTATATACTAATAATGAATGTTCAGAAGAAAAATGGGAAATTATTCCCATTTGCAACAGTTTCACAAATAATAAAAGTGCATAGAAATAAATTTAATTAATGGTGAGGTAGGCCATAGGTGCCTTAAAATGGGGAAATCTTATTTATAGAAAGAAGTTCTTATTTAATAGGGGTAATAACTCATAAATTTTATAATGCAAGGGAGACTTCTACTATGAACAATTGTCATGGAGATCTGATTTTGACCTCATGTGATTGGACATCAACTGCCCAACCTGATCTTCCGATCCCAACCGCAAAACTAATACAGTTCCCTGCACCAGCACTAGGAATCAGAATCCCCCTGGGGAAGACTTAATACTGCTCTGGCACCAACTTGCACTAGGGTAGATTTATCTGACACCTTGATGAAGAGAAAGCAGCAACAACTCGATCTAAGGGCAGGTGCCCTACTTCACCGTCTAACAGAGATATAAAATCAGAAGACCCTCCATCATAGATTTGTGCAAAACCCAAGATTACTAATTAAAGAAGACTATGACAACCTTGAATGAACAGAAATTTTTCTGGAACCATAAAGGAAGACTTTATCCTAAGCTTTGTTCTAGGATCTGTGCAAAAACCAAGACCTCTAATTACAGAAGAATGACTCTGATAACTGCGACTGAACAGAACTTTTGATGGGACCATAACCAAAGACCTTGAAGTTTGACAACTTATATGCCCAGAGCCTATAGTTGTTCTCATGAGAGTATGCTTCAAAGGTGGAGACACCCTCTATCTCTTAAGCCAAAGAAAATTTCTTTCTAATTTTCTCAACATTTGCTGTGCCTATACAAGCAAAAACACTTGCCACATATGCCCCGCCATTTTTCTTTCCTTTCAATTTTATTTATATTTAGAGCTTCTATATTAGGGACCCCATTTTTTTTTTTACAAAACTATAGAATATGAATCATCTGGTTCTGCCACACATTTATGTCTCCCTACCAAAAAAGGGAGGGTGGACCCCAGGGGTCAAATGGTCCCAGGAGCATTGAGTGAGAAATAAAAAATGGTCAGTACTAAATACCCAAGTTAATGTCAATGACTCTAGAATTAAGAGATCCAAACTGTAACAAGCTTTACATAAAATGGACCTGCTATACTAGTGGTCTAGAGGACTACTAGAGGGAGGTGAACATTGATGGTGGGAATGGCCCTAATTCACTGTCACTATATTACTGAATTACAACTGTAAAAGACTTGTAAAAAAAACACCCCAAAAACCAAAGCACAGAGGATGGAGTAATGGTGCAAGCAGTAGGGCAATTTGCCTTGCACGCAAGGACCACAGTTCCATCCCCCGGCGTCCCATATGGTCCCCCAATCCAGGAGCGATTTCTGAGCATATAGCCAAGAGTAACCCCTGAGCATCACCGAGTGTAGCCCCCCAAAAAGTAATAAATAAATATAAAATTAAATTAAATATTTAAAATAAAGCATCAAAAAACATTAGTGCCCTGGGGGGAGGGGGTGAGAAATTCCTCCCTAGGCATCCAAAAACTACAGAGGCTTGGCTGGGCTCAGAACACTCCACATGCCAGGATTTCGTGGGCCTTTGACTGGTATGATGGGGGCTCTGGGCAGGACAGCTAGCCATAGGACCCCTGGGCTGACCACTTAGTCCAGGTGAACAAGATTTCCCCCACACCAGGCGGGTCTTCAGGGCCATGCCTGGTTAATCGGGCCCTGGGGGGAGGGGGTGAGAAATTCCTCCCTAGGCATCCAAAAACTACAGAACCGCGCGGGGGGCTCACACCCCCGCGCGTACTTCATGTATTCAGAATATTCCTTATTCTGAATGTTATTTTTTGCATATACAGAATGTTCATTTTGTATTCTGCCCTTTCCTACACCCCTACAAAGCTCTTTTTTACTCCTTAACTCTCTAACCCCCTCTCAAACATCACTAACCTAGATTAATCTTTTTACCTTCAGTAGTGTACAATCCTAATCACAGTCCAAAGCTGTGCATTGTGTGTGACAACCCCAAACTGTTTCAAGATACATAAAATGGACACGTATTTCTTTAGAATATTTTGTGTTTTTTCTCTGACAGCTATAATTCTTACTAACTGTTGTCTTATACAGTGATGATTCTAACCACTTTTTATCTTCTCTTTTTGAGCTGTTTAACAAGGAATTTTGGTGGAAGAGTCCCCCAGTTTAATGCTTATGATTGAACCATGTCATGGGAATCATTGGAATTGTTCTTATGGCCCCCATATGCGCCAATAACACCACGTGGCATTGCTTCTTATTTGCATAGGCACATTAAAATGGGAAAATACTATACATACAAATAAGATCCTATCTAATAGAGATTGGAACACACAAATTTTGTAGTGCAAAGGGACCTTACTCCCTGAACATTTACATAACAACCTGGCACAGACCTTAGAAGAAAGGGCATAATCCATTCTCCCCTGAACCAGGGAAGCCATCCACGAAACATCCAGGCTGGTCCATAACATCACCTGGAAGCAATCCTCTACCACGGAAGACCTACACTGCTCAGACTTCGACCTGCTCAAAAGAGACTTCCCTTAACACTGAGAAGACTTAACAACAACAACGACCTGCTTACAGGACAGGGCTCCCTGCATTGCCCTTTGATTATGAGGTGAAAGGAGAGGATGCTCCACATCCTGACTTCAATGTAAGATATGCAGATTCCAGGATCTTTAATACAGAAATATGATACCAACAACAGAGACTGTGTGAAAAATAAAAGTGTGTTGGCACTACAGACAATGTACTGGATTGGACGATCTAGCCTGCCTGGAGCCTAGACTTGGTCTTGTGCCAGGAAACTTCAGGGGTCTGGTCTCTTTGTACTTAGGCCAAGGTTATTTCTTTCCATGTCCCTCATATTTTGGTGGGCCTATGCAAACAACAATTGCCACTCTAACACCATTTTTACTGTGCTCGTTTGACTCTAATCCTTAAAAAGAACTCACTTAAAATTTGAGGTTAACTTAAGCTAATATGCATGTATATGGAAATGTAAGAAAATACTATGCCTGTAATGTTTAAGGAGTTACGTAAGTTTTAAGGCTTTAGATTGCCTTGTGTACTGTTAAGAAATATTATAATGTGTTACAATCTGGGGACTTGAGGGACAAAGTAATCGTACATGGATTCTGTCTTATTTATCTTAATGTTCTTTGGCTGAAATTTCAAAGTTAAGATATCAGCAAGGGGACTTCTGAGAATTATGTTATGGGTGATTGTCCTTCCACTGTAACTTTTCCTTGTCCTCTTTCTTTGCACCCCTGTTCTCATAATCAAAAATAAAAATTAAAAAAAAAAAGAAAACTATACAGAAAGGACCAATTAAAAGTAAAAAAAAAAAAAGAAACATTAGTAATTGATAGAGTTTGCAGTTTATTTCTGTAAAGAGGCACCTTATATGTTTCTTTTCCTTTTTGTAAATTCTTGAACAGTGATGCCTAATTGATATTTATTTAATAATGACCTAAGTAGGTTTTCATAAACCAAGTTTTCTTATCAGCTTTGCTCAGAAAAATATTACAAGAAAAAGTTAAAGTTCGTCATTTTCCCCAGAATATAATGTCAGTAACTGAGTCAGGTTATAGGACCCAGGATCCCAATCAGTGTTTCAGTTCTCTTAGAAATATATTTAATAAAATAAAATGTATAGGGGGTCAGAGTGATTGCTCAGTGACAGGGTGTTTGCCTTGCATGTGGCCAACTCAGGACAGACCTGGGTTTAATTCTCAGCACCCCATTTGATCCCCCAGGCTTTCCTGGAGCAATTTCTGAGTGCAGAGCCAGGAATTAGCCCTTACCATCTCCAGATGTGGCCCAAAACAAACAAAACATAACCCAAACAAACAAATATATATAATACTATTTAATAAAATAAATAAAATTCTTCTGGAGTGCATTATATTTTAAAGTGAAAGAAAAATAGGTTGTCTATACAGGTATCTTCCTGATTCAGATATCTTCCTCCATTTGATACCCTATTTTCTAGTTAAACTTGTTAGTATAAGCACTACTTGCAAATATAATTGTCCTCAGAAGTCTAATAACAATTTACCAGCACCTACAAATTTTTTAGAAATGAAGATTGAGACTCCTCTTCTATACATATTGAGACAGAAGCTTTTGAACAGGTTCTAAGAATTAATAATAATTTAACAATTTTCAAATGAATCTAATATGTACTTACAATAAGATTTGAAAGTTATATCAGGTGAATCTATATCAGGTATTCTGACAAGTGTAATTCCACATCATAGTTGGTCCACTATTATCTTTGTATTATCGCTAATTTCAACATCTAAATTTTACTTAAATGTAATATATTATTTATTGTTCCATTAATCTGTGTTGTAGTTTCTTTATTTCTATATCTGCAAATGTTTTATGTAGTTACATTAAACATTTTTAAATCACATAAATAATAATATTAAAGTAAGTAGTTCTGATAAAAATATAAGGTGCCTACATAATTAATATCCTAGCAAGGGTTTTTGAATGTGTGTAAAGATGAAGAAGAGAGGAATTTGTCAAAAGTCTGGTATCCTATCAGAACAAATTTATCAAAATTATTGAATCCTGTGGTAGCAGTACACAAAGCTATGCTATGGAAATATAATGCAGAACTAAACACATACACATTTGAATATAAGTAAGTTTAGAGTTATTTCAGTAAGAAAGGTGAATGACATCATTGTCAATATCCTGAACTTGAGAATATATTGTCATTTTGCAAGAAGCTGCCACTGAAGGAACCTGAATAAATAGTACATTAGACCTCTGTATATATTGTATTAATAGTTTTTTTTTAAAAATCACTTATTTATAAATAAGTGAAAAAGTTTAATATAGCTCATAATTATTATCATTCAATATTTATCGAAAATGAAAAATTAGAAAATTCTCTGGTACAAATGCATGTTATACAATGATTCCAACATATTGCTTATACATTTCTACAATTTAGCAACATTTTTATTTGAGGATAAGTGAACACATTTGAGTAAAGGTAGAAGATATAATCAATACTAACCAGAATATTTGCTAATTATATTTATTCACCCCTAAGTACAGAAATAGACCAAGCAAGGCAATATATTTTGTCAGATGAACTCAGGGCTTATAAAGAAAAATTAATTAAAATGTATTTTTAAATAACAGGGAACAATCACCTCTCTTACTACTTAAAATCTGTTTGGAAAGCATTCATTGATCTCTGACTCTGAAAGGTTTATAGTTATGCAGTGTGAAGTGTAAGATAATTGTGCAAAGCAAAGTTTCTGTTATGTGCTTTTGGCCACCTGTTAGATCTATCTGATAGAAACCCAACCCCCCAATGCAGCCAGAGAAGAAAGCAGCATAGAATTTTCTAATTAAAAGAGTCCCTTGTTTTAGGAAGTATAATAATGAAGGCCTTCTTATTTGAACAGCTATCTTATAATTTAGAATGCTCATCAGGAACTATGTGTCATTAAACAGCACATTGTGACTTTGTAAAGAATCTTTTTTAGAAATTACATTTTATTCTTGACTTGCCTTTTCCGGGAGAGAAATCCAGTTGAACATTGAGGGTGGGGGACTGTACCACACTGCTTCCGTAGATATTACTAGGATGAGTATCAATTTTCTTCCTTATTTTGGTGCTTTTGGAAATATTAAAAATACATTAAAAATTTCTGGATCTACCAATTAAATATTTACTTCTGTATATTAAGCCAATAATGTACTTGAGAAAAATGAAAGTTAATAAGAAATAATATAAGAACTAGGTTAATGAAGGATTTTATTCAGGAAATTATCGAAGAGTAGTATTGAATCACGACTTAGCAGTACCATTAGGTGGTTGCTGGAGAATGAGAAAAGAGAGTTATAAATGAAGTTTTAGAAGACAACTCTCAAATATATTATTTTTGTTGTTATTGTTGTTTTGGAGGGTTGGGGGAGGCACACCTGGTGACGCTCAGGGATTAATCCCAGCTATTCACTCAGAAATGGATCCTGGCTTGGGGAGCTATATGGGACGCTGGTGGATCCAACCACGATCTGTCCTAGGTCAGAGTGTGCAAGGCAGATGCATGCCCTACCACTTGCATCACCACTACAGCCCCTCAAAGATTTTAAATTATAATTAAAATATATTTTATTTAGTCACTGTGAATTACAAAGTTATTCAAAACAGATCCAGGCATACAGTAATACAACACCAATCCCTTAACCGGTGTTCACTTCCACCTTTTTGCCACCACGTCTTCCATGTCTGCCCGCTTTTATCCTCCCATTCACCAGCCTGCCTTTATGGCAGGTACATTTCTTTTAATAACTTTTGTGTTTTATAGCACTGTTGCTGATAGGTTTTTATATGTTAAATGGCTCAGACAAGAAAGTGTGTATCTTAAGGAAATGAAAGAAAAAATTTATATATATATCCTTATTAAAAACTGTATATTTACAATAGGTTAAAACTTGTCATAGCCAGGTGAGAGAGGAAAAAATTAAAGTTATTATATGTATAAACAAATTACTATTTAACTTTTAACATGTTTAAATTGTAAATTTTGTTATGACATTGATGGTATTTGTGATGATTATATTATTTGATAGAAATCAACAATAAAAAAATTCTGGATGATTTCACTCACCAGTGAAATATAAATTACTGAAATATCAAAATTCAACAAGATTAATTCTTAAGTCTGGTAAATACAAATTTACCAGATTTAAAATATAGGGTTTACCAAGAAACAAACTTTTCATTTTTGTATTACCTTTAATATTTTATTTATTTAGAATAAATTTGGGTGCTAGTAGACTTTGTAAGACTGATGATGTATGTGAACATCTACTGTAAACTCACTAAAAGTAGTGCGATTTCACAAACTCCTTTCCAATTATGTATTTGTTTTCCTCACACAGTAATAATGCCCTAGAAGTTGGTCAGCAAAATCCCGAACAAACAAATTTTAAAATAATGTATCTTTCAATCTGTCAGTCAATGATTTTCATGGGTAGTATTTAGGGGCTACTTCCAACTCTATTCTCATGGATTTCATCTGATAGTATTCATGGGGTCAAGTATAGGAGTAGAAATCAAACCTGAGTTGCCACATGCACAGCAAAAATTGGAACTATTTCTATAGCCTGTTAATTATTATTTTTATTCTTAAAAGAATAAATTGTGGGTTTTTTTTATAAAAAATAAGTACTATGTAGTCTTTATTTTCTACATACTTTTGAACTTAAAGCAAAATAATTTCTTCAAAACTTTTTTAAAAAGTCAAATATATGATCCATTACAAGGTTACTTTGGAAGTACTTAAGATAAGTTGTGAACTGTGCATAACACAATTATTTTGCTAATTAGATTTTTTTTTAAATTCTCTTCTGACTTTCCAAGTACTCTTTTATTATGGACTATTCAGTTTTTTCAGGCCTTAATATAATATTGCTTCCAAAGGCATAATAGTGTGACTACATGTAAGTAATTTGCAGATTAATGACTTCTACCTGCTGATTAAATCTCTTACCAAAATAGGATTCAAAGATTATTTTCATTTTTAAAGTAAACTAAACCCAGCTTATTTTCAACAACTACCACAATAACACAAATCTCATTGTATTTAATAGAAAATCTTAAAATCTCATCTTATTGATTGAAAACCAAAATCACTTGAAGAAAAGATTTAAGGATTAATTTTAAAATAGTTTTTAATCTGCTTTTTATTTTTGATTACGGGGCAATAAAAGGTTGTAATGAAAATTATAGTCTTTAACCTTTAAAATTTTTTTCATATTTCAACATATTTAATCCTAAACTACTTAATACCAGAGAAACAGACTAAGTTATATTTGTTGCTTACAGGTTTTCAAAGCAAACATTATACAATTAATTTATAAAAAACTGCCAAGCTTTTCTGCCAAGTATGTTGTTTATACTGTGAATTAATTCATTATAGAATAAAATATTGTAGTTTGATACTAGATCTGGTCATTTTTGCATATATTTAAATGTGAGAATTAAATGACATATTTGGTATTACTTTATTCTCTCAAATTTCTATTTATGAGAAGGTCAAACTATGTATAGTATGTGTTTATGTAAATTCGCTGAGCCTGAGAATCCAAGATGCCTAATATGGTACAACAGGCATACACCTGAGGAAAATCAAAGCAAGTATGATGATTCACCCTTCAAAATTATAGAGAAATATTTGTGTCAAAGGAGTAGAACACATAGTAAAGAGCTTAGAAAATCATTTTAAAAAGTATTTAAAAGAGGAATAAAAATAACTCCTGGGTTTTAGTAATCATATTTGCTTTTGTAATTAGTCATAGATTGTTCTTTTATTTAAAACATCTGATCCTTTGACTTTAATTATAAAATATATCAGTCAACTCTCTCTAAAGTTTAAAGCAATAACTATCACTTTGACCGCCACTGTCAAAAATTTGTTTGGATTTTCTAATTTACACTTAAAAGATTTACCTTTGTTTTATGATATATTATAAAAGTAGATTTCAATTATTCTCAAATTTTCTGTAAAAAATTTTAATGACCATGTTTTAAGTTTAGACATGTTTCTTTATAAAGCATTTCTTTCTTATTCTACTTATTTATTTTATCTGGTGCATTTGCTTGAACAAAGACTTTCCCATAAATGCAAATCAAAGATAAATCAAACTAAACAAGATAAAAAAAACTATCTTATTATTTTAAGATTGGTATTTAAACACTTGTCCAAGGGTTCATCTAGTCAATGTAGACTCTTAACTTCTATTACTTCTCAATCATTTGGTATTGCTGCCAAATGGAATGGTGAGGAAAGGAATTATCTGACATCTTACCCTGGTTACTATTACAATATTTTCCTCACATTCTATGCATAGTAACTAAAGGCATTATTTAGCCTAATTATAAAGGCCACTGGAAAAAGTGTTCTTGAAAACTGTCTAGTTAAATAATAATGAAGATATGAACTAGTTGCTTCAATAGTCTTTGAAGTACCTAAATATTAAAATATGTTTTTATCACAATATAGAATATAAATTTTAATTCTTAAAAGAAATTACAGTCAAGATGATTGAGTGACTAGGTTGTTTAAAAGGCCAGTTTGATTATTCCTCCTCCCATCCTATATATATATATATATATAATTTCACATTAAATAGAAAATTAGAATATAAAAGCACATCATTAGTTCTATTCATACAAAAACAGAATAAGAATATGATGAACTCAGTAAAAATTTGTATTCAGCAAAAAAGCAGAAAGAATATCTTAACAGCATTAATAATAAAATTCTGTTAGATGATGATAGCCAAAATGCCCCATTCTTAGAACGGGATGAGTTATTTGATGCCCTGATCTGGGCAGACCCATTAAAAAAAAAGGAATTTCCTCATCTGTTCTTACATTCTCCATGTAAGATGTATGTGCAACTATTATGTGCCAAAATTTATTTACAAATAATTTAAAAACTAAGCACTATATTTCTTTATTGCATGGGCTATATACATATACATATATATATATATATATATATATATATATATATATATATATATATATACAGTTCTCATTCTTCTCTTCAGTTAACAGTAGCATCAGGAGTTTTTTTTGTTTTTTTTTTTGTTTTTTTTTTCAAACAAAGCCTGGACTGGGAAGGCAACAGATTATTTGACTTTTTGCCATTGATTTGATTTTCATGTTAAAATCTTTGTAGAATGGTGGGAAATGTTTGAGAAATAGAAATGTTATGGCTACCAAATTGATAAAAAATTATACTAGCTTCAGAATAATAAATAGTTGCTTTGTCAAGCATATCTCTCAATATTGTCCTATTAAATTAACAACAAACTTAGAAATATATAAGCAGTTCTTGGTTTTAATAAATTGATTATAACAAAATAGTTTAGCAACATAGGCCAGATAGGAAAAATAAGACAAAGTTGAATAAAATTAGTTATTAAAAGGGTCAGAGTGACCTATTGCAGCAGATAGGGTGATTGCCTTTCATGCAGTAAACCAGGTTGAATCTCTAGTACCACATTTGGTCTCTTAACCACACCAGAAGTGATACCTGAGCACTGAACCATGAGTAAACCCTGAGCACTAAATGGTGAGACTCAACACTTTTCTTTCAAAAAATTCAGCTACAAAAGCAAAAACTTAGCCAGTTAGTTCCATCATACAGAGAGCCAAAATGAAATACTACACAAAAAAATAAACATATGGGTAAGGACACAAGCATGATACCATATACCAGAAATTTTAGTAAAGTGAATTACAAAAAAAATTTCCTATCCTGTCACTGTTACATTAAATGTAAATGAGACCACAAAAAATATTGGTTCACTAAACTTTGTGCCTCAGATTAGTGAAAGATAAAGAGGTATAATTTGGAGATAATTTGTTATAGACTCATGGACACCAAAAAGTATGAACCAAGCAAAAACTAACAAAAGATAACTAAAGTATTTTAAATGTATCAAAACTGGTGCATACAAGTTCTATAGAAGAAAAAGGCATCTAATGTATTAACTATCGACAATTAATCAGCTCCTAAATTAAATAGTTTCAATTTACTAATAAAAAGACAAAACAAAACTGAACTCTTACTTTGTTTCTGTTCTCTGAAAATATTTTAGTTGTTCAATTAAGAATTCATAAAAAGGTTGCAGTGGTGAAAGAGGATGGAAAAATATGATTCATGAAAAGAAGCCTTTAATCGTAAACAAATTCTATTTGAACATAGAAATGAAGCAGAGTCAATGCTAATTCTAGTAATTCACTTTCTTAACTTATTCCTTCGTCATTCTATAGTCCTTTTTAATGGTTATTCAAGTTCACTTCCATTATAAGTAAACAATCAAATTTAAGTTAAATACAAAGAATTAAATTTGAGATGAAAATATTAAAACCATCATTAGTCAACATCAACCTTGTGAGATTTGCTTACTTCTACATCATGAGTTCATGAGTTGCCATTAATTTTTCTATGCCTACAATTCTAGTCTTCCACTTTATCTACAGAGCAATGAAAAAAATCATCTTTCTGCTCCTGAGGAATGTTTCTAAAATTTATGTAAGTTCCAAATGACAAGCTACTTTCCTGAAAGACATTCCAGGTTTCACATTTGTGTTTGACTTTTATAAAAAGCATCAAGGATCCCTCCCCATCTACCTTCACCATGCCTCAAACCTCCGTCAGTCAGAAGCCCCCTCTCCACTCCCCTGGCAAAGGAACCGCTCCCCTATTCCAGTAAGCTATCACCCAGCTCTCTCTTCTCAGACCCCATCTATCATTCCAGCAAGAAGCTGCAGCCACCACTCCAGCTGACTACTATATGTCTCCCTTTTTATCCCACTTCCCCTCAATGTGGAGTATTGTCTGCTACTGTATTCAGCTCCAGAGAGACGCCCAGCTTGAGTACACCACTGGAAGACCTTGACTGCTGCAAACCATTATTCAGATTCCACAAGACAATGGTATGAGATGAAAATGTGCCCTGGTTATTCACCACCTCCCCCAGACTATCTCAAAAGACTCAATGGAAATATCTATATTTTCTTTGTATATTTACTTCCTTAATAGCTAAAACTCTTAGTATTTATTTCCACATGTAGAGATAGCCTCCCATCTCCTTTTAATCTTTTTTTTTTCTTCTATTTTTTTATATTTTGGGCAGCCTGTTTTAGTTCTAATTGGGAGAGAATTCTAGTAGAAATTCTTGCTTAGGATAAGAACTCAGGTCAAAACAAGACATAGAGATTGTATAGTTTGTTACTTTTACCCTATTTGCATCAATAATATAATCTGGACGTAGGCACACTAAAATGGTAAACAATGACATCATAGTCGCTGCGCATCTAAGATCTGTTTTGAGGACACAGATGAATTATGACATCATAGCATTGCACATTATTATTATGATACCACAATCACCAATTATGTCCTCATAGCAGTGGGTATCATATTATTTATTGTGACATCACAATGGTGAACAATGACATCATAGTTGCTGAGCATCTAAGGTCTGTTTTGAGGTCATAAACATGAATTATGACAACATAATGTTGCAAGGTTTTGACTTAACAAAATATATCAAGTTGCTTTAAAACTGTGAAGTCGTTTTCCACAATTGTGATGTTACAGTGAACTTTAATATGCAACAGGAATATATTTCACACATGTAACTTCATACTGACTTTCAAGAGGCACACCACAATGTGGCCAAAATTCATGATTTTTCCATTACAATGGATATTATGATGCGCAATGCTGTGGGCCATACTTTATGTTTGTGACATCACAATGAACACTGTGACACACAAATGGATGATGTCATAAATCAGGGTTGTGATGTCAAAATGGACATCTGATGTGCCATGGCCATGACATCATACTACACAATTGTGATGTCACCATGGATATTATGATACACACCACTATGAGGTCAAGGTATTGATTGCGATGTCACAATGGACATGATGTGCAATGCTATGATGTCATAATTCATGGTTGTGACTTCAGAAGGACATTGAGATGTGCATGACTATGGCTTCATAGTTCACAATTGTGAAGTCACAAGAAACATCACAATGCCCACTACTATGAGTCATAATTTGTGATTATGGCATCAAAATGGACGCACATCACTATGATATCAGAATCTATGGTTGTGACATCACAATGGACATTATAATGCACCATGAATATGACATCAGAGTTCACAATTGTAAAGACACTTGGGCTTTATGATGCAAAGCACTATGATGTCTTAATTTGCCATAGTGACATAAGAGTGTGCATTGTGATGCGCAAACTGCGGATAATAACTCATAGCTGTGACCTCACAATATACATTATTATGTAGAAAAATGGAATGTTATAAATCATGGTTGTGTTGTCAAAATGGACATCTGATAAGCCACAATTATGGCATCATAGCTCACAATTGTGACAACACAATGGAAATTAGGACATGGATCCCTATGAGGTCACAAATTGTGGTTGTGACATTATAGTGGACATTATAAGGTGCAACACAATGATGCCATAATTCACTCTTGTGAAGTCACAAACATTAGATGTTTGGAGACTGTGACTTCATAGTTCATGATTGTGAGGTTGCAATTGATAATATGCTGACTACTATGGGGACATAATTGGTGATAGTGGCCTCATATTGGGCTTTGTGGTGCGCAAACTATGATTTCATAGATATCAATTGTTAAGTTATTGTAGACATTATAATTCGCAAGAATGTGATGCCATAGGTCACAATTGTGATGTAAGAATAGATGTAATGATGTCAACAACTATGAGGTCATAATGTGTTATGTGGTGTCACATGGACATTATAATGCTCAACATTACATGCCATGACTCAAGGTTGTGACTTCGCAACAGACATGACGTTGCTCTAAAACAGTGAAGTCATTTTCCACAATGTGATGCCACAATGAACATTATGATGCACCAAGACTATAAAGCTTATTTAATATATATGTGACTTCATAATGACTTTTATGAGGCACACCATGATGTAGTTAAAATTCTTTTTTTTTTAATAATTTTTCTCTTTATTAGTGTTTCACATAAGTTTTTTTTTTTTGGTTGTTTTGGGTCACACCCGGCAGTGCTCAGGGGTTATTCCTGGCTCCGGGCTCAGAAATTGCTCCTGGCAGGCACGGGGGAACCATATGGGACGCCGGGATTCGAACCGATGACCTCCTGTATGAAAGGCAAATGCTTTACCTCCATGCTCTCTCTCCGGCCCCTAAAATTCTTAATTGTTACATCACAACGAACATTAAGATGTGCAACACTGTAGGTCATAATTCATGTTTGCGACATTACATTGTACACTGATGCATAAATAGATGATGTCATAAATCGAGATTGTGACTTCAAAATGGACACATGATGTGCCACATGGACATTATAATACACATCACTATGAGGTCATAATATGTGATTGAAACATCACAATGAACATTATGCACAATGCTATGATGTTATAATCCATGTTTGTGATTTCAGAAGGACATTAATATGCACATGACTATGCATCATAGTTCACAATTGTGAAGTCACAATGAACATTACAATGCCCTTTATAAGGTCATAATTTGTTATTGTGGTGCCAAAATGGACCTTAAGATGCATATCACTATGATGTCATAATTTATGGTTGTGGCATCACAATGGACATTATGATGTGCCATGGATATGATGTCTGAATTTACAATTGTGAAGTCACAGGGCTTTATGATGCACACCACAATGATGTCTTAATTCACCATTGTGACTTCAGAGTGTGCATTGTAATGCACAAAACTACAGTTCATAACTCATAGTTGTGACTTCACAATGTACATTATTATGTACAAAAATGGAATGTCATAATTCACAGTTGTGATGCTAAAATGAACATCTGATGAGCCACAATTATGACATAATAGTTCAAAGTTGTGAAGTCACAATTGGAACTTACATATCCATGTATAAATACCCGTGAATATCATTTTTGAAATTGTATTTTTTCTTTCTGATGGACTACAAGAGTAAGCTTCTAAGAAATATATCAACACTACAGATATTTTATTTTCTGCATTTTCTTTTGTTTTTATCTCTGTGATATCAAAAACACAAAGGCAAAATTATTTTTTACTGATTAAACTTTACCTCAAAAATATCAAGGAGGGGCCCGAGTGGTAGGACGTTTGCCTTGCATACTCCTGACCCAGGACAAACCTCAGTTTGATCCCTTGGTATCACATATGGTGCCCCAAGCCACAAACTATTTTTGAGCACAGAGCCAGGAGTTACATCTGAGGATCACTGGGTGTGGCAAAAAAAATCAAGCATAAAATCCTAACCATTATGTATTTGGATTTTTATAGGCCAAGTTATATTCCCAATGTTATTTCCTTATTGCCATAAATCTTTAGATTATTGTAGAAACTCAAACATTTTCTTATCTAATATATACCTAATCAAATGTCTCTGATATATGCCTTGACTCAATATAGTAATTTTCAGAAAACATATCTTGGTTTTGGTTGGGTAAATATAATTAATATGCACAATGTTTACAAAGCAGAAACATTTCCAAGTAATACCTAATGAATAGAAAGCAGACTATAGAAGTAATTACTGAATAATGATTTGACTTGTAACTATTTTTCTAAAATTGAATTAATAAATGCATTGTTTAAATTGTATTTTATATATTATTGCTTTAACTTTCTCTTGTTATCATTTGGTTTCAATTCATAATTCAATTTTGTAAAATTGAATATGCTTTTATAAGAGTGCATCAAAATATCTTTTATATTTTATAACATATTATCCTATTTTACTGTTTAACGTTCTTTCACATTCATTTCAACTCAGTACTGAGTTTACAACCTCAGTACTGGAGGTTTGATTTTTATTTCTATTTATGACAGATTTGATAGTTGTGTCTTTCAACTAATTCATCCATTTGATAAAATATCAAATTTACTGACATTAAGTTGCACAAATTATTTATATTTTACATATAGTTGCACCACTATTTATTTACTATATGTAAAGTTATCACTTGATGTCCCTTTTCTCACTCCTGATTTTCATATTTACATTTTTTCTCTTATTTCTCAGGTGAGAAGTTTGTCTAAAAGAACCTCAACTAATAAGAGAAGGTATTTATGTACAATTATTGTTGTTGCCTTATTCTCAATAGGACACTATTTATGTGTGTTCTACATAGATACTCAAATTATTCCACAAAATTGAGCCAGGTTTCTCAGAATATACTTTATTTTTTCCTCTCTATTTATTTACCTTCTCTACTTTTACTTGTAACAAGATTGGTTTTAGAATATTAATTTAGAGAAAAATTAAACCAGTATTAACATATTCCAAGTAATCATATTAAGTAAACATTGGAAAACATACCATTCTTTAAATATCAAAATTGACATGCCTACTTTTATATTCTTTATCACATTATATTTTAAGAAGCAACGATGGCAGTCATTTTCCTCAAGCATACATCATTTGTACTAAAAAGTGCAAAAATATAATGAATTTGCTTTAGTCTCAAAAATTCAGATTTTGTTATGCATTAAAATGTGATAATTAATTATTTATTTTCCCCTTTAAAATAGTTCATGCTTTTGGCTTAGGCCTCAGAAGAACGGACATTATCCATTCACCCATGAACCATGGATACCATCTACGGAAACAACCACAATTGTCTGCCAGTGGTCGGCAACCTGCGGCTGGCAAGCCACATGCGGCTCTTTCCACTTTTAATTTGGCTCTTCTGTGTGCCGGGGGGCTGCTCCAGGAGTCAGGACTCTGCTCCTAGCCTCTGTCAGTACGCACCCTGTGTGGCTCTCAAAACAAATTTCAATCGTGGTTTTGGCGAGATTTGGCTCAGTTGAAAAAAAAAGGTTGCCGACCACTGGTATTACCATCACTAGGAAGCAAACCTCTATCAGGAAAGACAACTACTGCTGCCCTGGAATCAACTTACTCCAAAGAGGGTTCTTCTGACACCCAGACCACTTAGTAACATCAACAACCTGCTTTTAGGGCAGGGTTCTCCGCATTGCCCCCTAATGGTGAAAAGAAACCAGAAGAAGCTCCACATCGTCCTGACTAGGTTGTAGGATCTGTATAGAAACCAGGATCTCTAAGTACAGAAACCTGACAGCAACAACCATGAATGTGTGAAAAGTTTTTACTAAGACCACAAAGAATGACTCAAGGATTGGACAATCTAGTATGCCGGGAGCCCAGGGGTAAGTTTTCCCTGTATTTAGAACCAAGACTTTTTTTCTATTTCTCCCATATTTTGCTGGGCCTATGCTGTATTTTTGCCATATTTTACTATAATTTTTTATCTCTTGTCTTTACAAAAAAGCTTACTAAACATTCTGCTATTTTTTAAATGAGTTCATTGGAAATACGATAATTTTCACAAATGTATTTGCGACTGAAATTTTTTCCCTTTTTCTTCATTTTTTGTTTTCCTTTCTATTTTCTATTTATTTAATAACTTTGCTTTCTGAAACAAATGAATTATAATCAGTTAAGTCAATATTGTGATGCATTTTCTTTAAATAAATTTTTAAAAAATAGTTCATGCTTCTAGTGAGATTATCTTTAGATAATATATTTTCATTGGAGGTTTGTTGCCTGTGAAATACAGTTATTATTACTAAATTGTTTAAAATCTTGTTTCTTAATTTTACTTTGAGTACACTGTGGCCCAGATAAGTTTTGTAGCTCATCTATATTTAGTTGTAACACATTAAAAATGACAAAGAACTTTAGGGATACAAATGGGATTATAAATACTCATTTCCAAATCAAATCATTTCTATATTATCATACAGTATGTCTTATATAAATCAAAGTAGGTCAATATTTTATACCATCTCCAAAGTGCCCCCTACATGCTTTGAATACAGGAGACCAGGATTTGAGTCCTGGTACAACATGGGCCTAGAGCTCCAGACACCAGCAAATCAACACACACACACACACACACACACACAGAAACACACACACACATGCATGCGCGCGCGCGCACACACACACACACACACACACACACACACACACACACCACAGTGGCTCTATATTTAATTTACTTGAGAACCAGGAGGTTTTTGAGTAAGTTTCATGTAGAATAGTGGCAAAGATTAGAAATGGGTATTCAAATTCAAAAAGATAAGGCAACATTAATAGATGTGTAAAAGGGCTCAATTAAGATTTACTTATTAAGCTAATTTTTGCTTTCTTTAAATAAATATAAGTTTCAGAATTGAAAACACATTATGTTTAACTAAATAAGTGTGACTAGGGGAAAGATTAAAATCATTTGGCTTCAGGATGAAAAATGTTTTGTGCGGTCTCCACTTATGGGGTGTGGATACCTAATTAATTTTAAAAAACCCACTGAGGGTACAAGCAATAGTACAGTGGGGAAGAGGCTTGCCTTATGCACAACCAACCTAGGTTCAATCCTTGACACTATATTGCTGCCTAAAGCAACAATAGGAGTAACCCCTGAGCACAGACCCTGTAGTAAGACCTGAGCACTACCTGATCAGATCTGAATACAAACACAAATCCAACTAAAAACCTTTATTATTATTTTTATTATAAGTTATAATTCTGGTTTCCTTGGAATTACATTAACTTCTGGTTTATTTTTAAGTCAGGAAATATAAGATTTTGATGTTAGCATTTATAGATGACTACAGTTTACTTTTCTTTTATTATATTTATTTTTTTTTTTTGCCATAATTTGCTTTGCTTTGGGAATCACACTAAATGGTATTGTGGACTTACCCTTGACTCTGTGTTCAGGGTTCATACTTGCTCTGTTCTTGGGGATCATTTTTTCATGGTAAAAAGGGATCATATGTGCTGCTCAGGTAGCAAATACATTGGAGGGACATTAAACAAGGCTTAGACTTATGCAAAGCAAGTGACCTATAATCTCTCTAGTATTTTATTGTTCGTTTTGGGGTGTCCCTGGCAGTACTCAGAGTTTACTCCTAGCTCCATACTCAGAGATCACTTCTTGTGCTGCTTGGGACAGCCATATATGGTGCTAAATAGTAAACCAAGAACATTTGTGTGTAAGAAATACCAAAATACTTTGTTGAAATCTATGTAAAATTTTGCTTAAAATTTGTGAAAATTTATCATTTGATTCATTTTGGATATTTTATATTTATTTTACATTTGTGAGAACAAAGAGCAAGTTTAAATATAGCTATACAATATATAAAATAAGCAGGAAATGTTGGAATTATTTATATTTTAAATTGAGATGGGTTTAGTTCCAAGTACAAACGAGGAAACAAATGTATATAGAATAGAGTTAAGTGTTTTAATTTAGGAGCAGCTGACTTTATTTACAGAAAAAATTCACATTTTATTCCACTTAAAATTTATTAAAAATTAGTTTAAAAGAAGAAATTTGACTCTATAAACTGTGGTTTCATAAATAAGTTATAATAATCCATTTCTCTGAATATTTCTCTAAATAAATAGCAAAAACAAGAGTATGATCATGTGAATATGCTTATCTTTTAGATTAATAGGATCACATCAAATTACTGAAAAGAGGATAAAAATTAATTTCTACATCAAAAAATGAACTGAATAGTATCATTTCCTTGAATTTTTAAGGAAGTAACTAATTGAAATTTACTTAATTTTTATCATTCACAACATGGGTCTTAAACATGCATAACTATATAAATATAAATATTTTCTAACCTCTCTACTGAAACATACAGAAAATATTAAAATAAATAAATGAACACACCTATTATCTAAGATAGAATTCTATATAAAATTTTTTATTAAATTATTTCAAGTTAATACACAAAAATATAAGCAATTCAAAACTAGGAAGAAGAAATGACCAAACATTACAGATATAGTAAACAATAATATCTGGTTAATTGTTGAAATTTGATTGGCTTTTATGTGGATATTGTGGATTTATTAAAAGTTCTGTTCTTTGATGTATTATGTCATAAATTAATAATAGGAAAATGTATGGAAGAAAACAAATGTGTTCTTATATAGTCACTTTAATTGTAATGGAAGAGTTGAATGAGAAATGATGAATTAAAATGTCATACTATTTTGACAGCAGCATTCAGGTTGTCTAAAATCTGTTTTGATCTTGCAAAGAGAGCAAAGAGTGTTAACACTTTCATTCAATGTTCATTATTGCCAGTTGAGAGCATGGTAAGTGCTCATTGTCTGTATAAAAATATGTTTGATCTCTTGAGACTGATCAAGAATTTCATTAGATTGTTTTCTAAAAGAAGCATAATTGAGAAATACAGTATGAAAGAATAAAGAAGTATATACCACAAATAAAAATGTGACAAGTTCCTTTTGAAAAGGTTGAGTGCAAAGGTAAGGACATTCAAAATTTCCCTATACAATCTGATTATTTTGTGATGTTTTCACTGAAAATAAGTCCTTGCACTTGTGTTTGTATGTATGGTGGGGTTTGAGGTAGAGGAGTAGCATTTTCAAGTGAAATGACAATGCTTTCAAAACGTACTAAACAAAGAAAGAATCCTTGTTTAATAATTGCTTATCTAGGGGCCAGGGAGGTGGTGCTAGAGGTAAGGTGTCTGTCTTGCAAGCGCTAGCCTAGGAAGGATCGAGGTTCGATCCCCCGGCGTCCCATATGGCCCCCCCCAAACCTGGGGCAATTTCTGAGCACTTAGCCAGGAGTAACCCCTGAGCATCAAACGGGTGTGGCCCCCCCAAAAAATAATTGCTTATCTAAAATGGGTCCTAAAGAGAAAATGCAGCAGGTAGGGCACTAGCCTTGTACATGATTGATGTGGGTTCACTCACTAGCCCTGCATATTTCCCATGAGCCCACCGGGAGTAATCTCTGAGTGAAAAACCAGGAGTAAGCCCTGAGCACTGCTAGATGTAGACCTCCAAACTAGCAAAAATATACATAAGTAAATCAAATTGTTTATAAAAATATATGGAATTCTGATGTGATATAAAATGTTCTATAAAATGACCTACTACTTTGGATACCAGATTTAGATGATAAAATTGTAGACAGTGAATTAGAAAAATATGAATGCCAACTTGAAGATTTTATTTTGAAAACAACTGGCAAATAGTATAAGAATTTTATTTCATGTTTATTTTCAATATTCCTTACTATAAAGAATGAATATAAAGGGGGGGGTGAATAAAAATGAACAAGAGAGGACTGTAGAAGTAGCAATAGCTGCAGCTGCAGAACCGAGGAACTTGGAAATACCAAGCATCTCTTCTCATCATGACACTGAGCATGAAGTCACCACAATCCCTGAACCTGGTAATGGTGCACAGAGGTCCTGAAGAAGAAGCAAAGGCCAATTGCCAGATCAAAAATAAAGCTTATGAAGAGACTACCAGAGGAAAACACGGCAGTGAGCTGGTCTTAAGCAACAGACAAAGTGTTGCAAGCAGCTACCGAGATGTTCCCAGAAACAGGAGCCTAGCAGTGAGTGGCACCCTAATTTTTTTTCCAGGGAGGCTTTGGTGACTGTGGTACATGGCTCAGACACACTTGCCTGGCCTAGCAGTATTTTCTGGCCTAGCCAGAAAACTCTCAGGGAGTGACACAATGATATGCTCACATGTCTCTTGGAGCTGTGGGAATGGCTCAGAACCATTTGTGTGCCCAAGCTTGTGAGGCTTGGACAGCAGCAAGAGAGTGAGCAGAGGCAAGGCTAAGTGGAGCAAGATGGCCAGGGACTTAAATAAATAAGTAAATAAATAAATAAATAAATATAATACCCATATTAATAAAAGTAAAAACAAAAATCAGATGATCATATCAATAGATGCAGAAAAAGATTTGACAAAGTCCAACACCAAAATTCATTATAAAATTTCTCATTAAGATGAGAATTGAAGAAACTCTCTTCAATATAATTAATGATATCTAACACAACCCCAGATTAGACATTATACTCAATGGGGAAAAATTAAAAACCTTCCTCTAAGATCTGGCATAAGACAAGATTACACTCTCTCACCACTTCTATTGAAGTACTTGTCATAGCATTTATGCACAAAAAGGATATCAAGGCCATCCAGATACTAAAAGAAATGTCAAGCTCTCACTTTCCTGTAATAAAGACAGGCCCTCATATCAATGGAATAGACTTGAATATTCTGAGGTGGATTCACAGGAACAATTAATTTTGACAAAGGGGTGAAAACACAAAACCTAAACAACGAGTGCTTTGTGAATACTGGTTAGATTTATGAAATAAAAAGGAACATAGAACTCTACTTAATGCCCTGTATAAATGTAAAATTAAAATGGAATAAAAACATTGATATCAGACCTGAAACTATACATTACTGCAGAAAAAAAAAATGTAGGCAGAACATTCCACGGCACTGAAGCTAAAGGCTTCATAAGGATAAAGCACGACTGGCCAAGCAAGTGGAAGCAAAGATAAATGGGATTAGATCAATCTGAGAAAATTCTGCAACTCAAAGGAATGGGTGTCTATGAGGTGGTGCTTCAGCTCAGTCTACAAGTCTCAGCTGAGCTGAAGAGGTAGGTAGCTGAACTGAATTTGATGCCACTGAACTATTTCACCCACAATAATCTGCGCTTTGGATGAGACCAACAGCAGTGATGATGATATCTGCGAACTCAGTGATGATGGCAATGTCTATGTTGATACCCTCACATCAGATACAGCTGAAGCTCTGTTTGGACATACAGATGATGAGGAGGAGGAATCCAGTTTTGAAGGATTTTAACCTTTATGAATTAGCTTGATTACCTGTTAAGCTATGGATTTCTGCACTTAAATTTTTAAAGTTATTGTTGCTAGTTACAGATTTTCTTTAGCAATAAATATTGAAAAACATTTAACCTAATGATTCCTCGATTATTGTAATTATTTTGGTTATATATTTTTATTTTTGAAGTGTACCAGTGGCTGCTGCATTTTCCACCTCAGTTTATATTTAGGTCAATAAGTTTTCCCAGTTTTTAGGGTATGCAGCTTCAAGGAATGATAAAATCATTCAAGTTGCTGCAACTTGTTTAAAACTAGAACTTATTGTATTGAATGAAGTAAGCCAGAAAAAGACAAGCACAGGCTTTAAATTAAAATCTAATTACCAAGAAGTTGTGATGATTGAGAGAAGAAATATGATCAGGCAGAAGTGACAATAGTGCCAGTGGCTATAGGCACATTGGTGGTGTGCAGTAATTTGTATATCGGTACCTGTATCATTGTTGTAAACATTTTATTCAAATAAAATTTTTAAACAGACAAAAATAAATATTACAAACTCAAAATTAAAATCACTTTGCAATATAAAATAAAACTATTGTGGGCCCGGAGAGATAGAACAGCGGTGTTTGCCTTGCAAGCAGCCAATCCAGGACTTAAGGTGGTTGGTTCGAATCCCAGTGTCCCATATGGTCCCCCGTGCCTGCCAGAAGCTATTTCTGAGCAGACAGCCAGAAGTAACCCCTGAGCACCGCCAGGTGTGGCCCAAACACCAAAATAAATAAATAAATAAAACTATTGTATAAATAACATAAAAACTAATTGCTATAATAAAATAATTATTATGTAGTATAGACAAGTTTTAAAGATTTCAATGCAGAAAAATACTGATTCAAAAGGACATATGCACACTGATATGTATTGCTGTTTTCAGTACAATAGCTGAGTTGGAATAAACCTAGGTGTCCAACAACAGATAAGTGGATCATAAAAGTGTTACACATATGTACAATGGAACATGATAGCTGAAAGTAATAATGTAATCATGCAATTTGCTGCAACATGAATGAAACTGGAAGATATTATGTTAAATGAATTAATTCAAAAGAAGAATAAATCCAGAACAATATCACTTATATGTGGTCTTTAGAATAACTGCACAAAGAAATGCAATGGGTTAAATGGTAGTTGTCTCAAATACTCTTGGCCTCAGAATATAACAAGAAGGAAAGAAATTGAGCGGAGAAGAAAAACATGTAGGACAGACACCAACACATCTCAGGTGAATTGGTGGAGTTAAAATAGGACAGAACTAAATACCCAAGAGAAAATTAACAATAATGAAATCATGAAACCCAACTTTAACAATCAAAACATAAACACACATACCACTAAAAAGTTTACTACATGATATACAAGCAATTATATGCATATGTGTATGTGTATATTAGCTTTACATTATATCATTTATTATATGTTAAATAGTATACATTAAATATTGTGTTAAATATATTCTATTTTTATGTAGTTTCTTTTATTAATTTAATAAAGTATATTAAACCTTTATGCTTTGAAAACCTTGGTTATTTCCAACAAATTTTAGGTTTGGCCAAAAACATATTAAACAGAACACACTAGACTTAGTGTATTATTATTTATTTATACCAACTGAGTTTGTAGCAAACATATATTTCATATTTAGAGAATGGAGGGAGCATAAGCGTGCAGAAATGGAATGAAATATAGTGTCTGTAGTGAACTCTTTAAAATGCAGAAGCAGCAGGTAGGGCATTGGCTTTGCATGTGGCCAACTTGGATTCAGTCCTCGGCACCACATATGGTCGCCTGAGCACCTCCAGGAGTGAATTTTGAGATCGGAGCCAGGAGTCAGCCCAGCGCATCTCCAGGTGTGTCAAAAAAAAAAAAAAAAAAACAGCAACAACAGCAAAAGATAAAATGCATATCGTAATATATTCATGTTTTATGAAATTGATTAATGAGTAAATTCACCAAAATTGCTATTAATAGAGATCCTTTAAGTTTATATCTCAATAAAGAATTTCCCATGAGAACGTACTACAGGAATCCCAAAGCAGCATTGCCCAGAAGTGTTCTAATTAACCGCACCAAAGGGTTTGCTGTGCTGTCTAGTTAATGCTTTCTATCTGGTTCTTTGCTGGCCATCATGTATCACTGTTCAGCGAGTGACAGCAGTCAGGTTATTAAAGGTGTAGATATTAAATTAACAACAGTAGTAAACATTGTAGCTGTACTTCACATCTCAGCAGAAGCAATGAAGTGGATGACATTGAATCCATGCTGATATGCTGCAATGACAGATGGGCGTCATTTAACACAATACATCAGTGGGCAACCCACGTACCACAGCTGTCCTCCACTAAATGAATTAGATCGGGGTAATTAATCTAAAGCAAAAAGTATTACTAAAGTGGATCCTAAGCAGAATTAGAGAAGAGTAAAATTTTCTGCTCAAAATAAAAGATTTATTTTATGTATTAGCAACTTTAGTGCTGACAATGGTTTATACAAGTTGTTCTACATACATATGATATGAACACATACATAGATGTATATAGACATATAAATATTTCTGGTTGAAAAATAAACCCCATTTTGCTATCAGCTAAAATGGATCATGCTTGTTTGTTCTTTATGTATGATGTAAAAATTGTTTGCTTCTGAGAAGCTGGCTTATCTGGTATATCTGATGAGCTTTTTTAATTAAAACAATTCTCATTTCATCGCACATATGCTTTCTCAGCATAAGTATCTAAGAAAGTGTTGTCATACCAATAATAATTCAAAATATCTGAAAATGTCAAAATGTTCACTTTTCATAGACTTTACAGAAATAAGGATGAATAGAGTAAATTTTCCATTGAGATTTTAATTTCTTATCAAGCCAAAGATATTTGGATTCAAAGTTTAGTTCGGCAAATATCAAGATACACATGAGTGGCAATTTGGAGGAAATTGTTTAATATTTAATTTGTTTTAAATACCTATCTTAAGTATACTTAGATGATTAATAATTTGGTATTATTAACACTATTACCTATAGCAATTTATATTTAAGAATAAAATACTATTTAATATACAAATATGGCTTAAAATACTATGTTTTCAACTATAAACTTGTAATATTAATTTTCTTTAACGATTTTTAGATGCCATACTTTAAAGTTGCTTATAAGCAAATCCATGAATTAGAAAAAAGCTAATTCCTTATTAATTAAATACATATTTAATGCTTAAATAATTCAACATGTGTCTATACTATTTATCTTTTTGTGAATAAACATTTCAGAGCTAAGGCATTATTTTATTTCTACTGTTCTACTCTACCAACTTCTGGTATCTTCCTAGAATACACTTTATTTTACAGCTATGGTCATTGTCAAGCAGCATGTCATCAGCTCAATTGTTATTGTTACCCTCTCAATTTTGTTTTCTCTCTATTTTCCCTTTCAGTGCCCCCTTTCTCCCACCTGTCAAATAAAAATAGAAAAATCTACTACAAATCACTGCAGTTAAATTTTTTAGCACAGTATGAGTATATCTAAACACTAATCCTTCTTTTGAAAAGATTTGCTAGATTCTTGGTAAGTTAGCCACTCTTAGTTGGATGCTTACAATAGTCACTCCAAAGTAATGCGTTTATTGTAGAAGCATAGTAAGCTACAGCTGGAAAAATTACCACATGCTTAGCATCCGATTTTCTAACTTCATTATCTTGATCATACAGAATTGAATTGTGGGCTAACTGCTGATAACATTTAAGTATTAACATTGAAAACATATTTGAAGAATAGTAAAAAGTAAATATACCTTAATATAAAAGGATACCCATTCTGTCTAAGCTCTCAAAATTTAAAATGCTCATATGTACAATAATGTAATTATCATAATCAATTGTGTATGAATTATTTTTGTTGCTTTCAGTTGTAGGGGCCACACCCAGTACTCAGAGATTCATGTGTTACTCTGTACCAAATCTAAGGCCTTGCAAGGAATGTTTTCTAACACTTGAGTCACAGACATGGCCTCTGAATAAATTTTTAATTTAAATACATAAATGATCATAGTTATCTGAAAGAAAGGAATTATAAAATTAAATTTAAACTTCATTAAATCACTAGTATTAATTGTACATTTGACCAGTAGTGGTCTTTCTTTTGACAAAAATATCATCTTATTGCATTTTAGATAACGTAAGTAAGAAATTAATGAGTTTGCATTATTAAACTATTTATCTTATTAAAAGTAAAAATACCTCTAAATATAGCCAATTATATCATTACAAGACTTAATAGATAACTTACATGAAATTTTAGTCTTTCTCAAGATGAAATCTTTAAGTAAGCAACATAGAACTTCACAATCATGGTCATGCTAGTGAAGTAATAAGTAGATAAGATCATCATGGTTTCCTTAATAGAAGTGGCATTGCTAAAAATAATACATACTTGTGCAAAGTAAATTCCAGTATTACTCTATTCTTACTATAACATTTTTCTATTTTGTACAACTCTTTAAGTTTTCCTTGAAGCAAAGTATAATTATTCAATTAGATCTTTTTATTTGCTGTTATATTTTTTCTATAATTGAATATATAAACAATAATCATGTTATAAAATAATTTTATTATTATAACCTGTATATTACATTATAAAATAATGGCAATGACATATTTATTTTACATAGAGATTTGATATTACATATTCATAGTATTATAATGTGTAATTTTAGTCTCATTTATTCCTTAATGTTTCTATTTAGAAGTTTTTCTTTTCCCTTTTAATTTACTCATTTTGTTTTATTCCTGGTGTTTCTCACAACTTACTTCTGTTTACTTAGGAATCACTCCTGTTGGTGCTTAGAAGACTAAATGTAAGGGCTTGACAGCATGCAAGGTAAACACATTTACAACAGCACAAACCATTAGACTCTCTTCTTAATATTCAAAATACTTTTACATTTGAAGAACTTAACTGTGGTGCATAAAGGATTACCTTGTTGTGTCACCATGATTTGATAACTTAAACTTGTTATGGGTACTTCCTAAGCCATCTTTTGGGCCTTTCTCATTAAGAATCACAGTGTAGAGGCTGGAGAGATATCATGGAGGTAAGGTGTTTACCTTGTATGCAGAACGACGGTGGTTCGAATCCCAGCGTCCCATATGGTCCCCTGAGCCTGCCAGGAGCGATTTCTGAGCCTCTAGCCAGAAGTAACCCCTGAGAGCTGCCAGGTGTGACCCAAAAACAAAAACAAAAAGAATCACAGAGTAACTATTCTCATCAACTCAGGACATGCAGCATAAGCTGAGTTTCAACACATGACTTGCCAAGTAAATTATTTTTATTTTTAATTAAATAACCATGAATTACAAATTTACAAAGATATTTATGATTAAGCTTCATTATGCCAACATCTATCCCTTCACTAGTGTTCATTATCTTCCACCCATGTTCCCAATTTTCCCTTCCTCCCCTACTACCTATCTGAAAGGCACTTAGCCCCTACCCCATTGTCCTAATGTTCTCTTCCCTAATTTATCTCCCACCCTTGCCTCAATGGCAAGCTTCTTACTAAAGATCAGTTTTTCTGCTCTCTATTTCTATTGCCCCTGGGCACTTGATTTTTCCTTATAATATTTCTTTATATGCCACATATAAGATAGATTATTTTGAATCTGCTCACTCCTTCTGATGTAATTCATGATACTCTCTATATCTTGCAGCAACTTGAATGTATTTATCTTTTATTATGACCTAGTAGTAGTCCATTATGTATTTGTACCAAAGTTCCTTTGTCCAGTCATCTGTGTCTGGACACTTGAATTGTTTCTATATTTTGAATATTGTTTATAGTACTGCAATGAACAGGAGTACAGATGTCTTTTGCCACTATGCTTTGGATTCCTTGGCTTGATTTTAGATTCCAACTTTACATATTCTTTCTTTACATATAACAGTCATTTAAAGTGGTTACTATATATTAATGATGATTATAATTTCCCATGCTTTTTATGTGATATAGGATTCATGAATAAGCAGTAAATCTTTTTGTTTTGTTTTGTTTGGAGTATTTTGGAGTCACAGCCAATGTTTCTCTGCGCTTATTTCTGCTTTTGGGCTAAGAAATAGTACCAAGAATGACACTGGGGATCATATGGACTGAACCTATAGTATACCTGCTCTCACTTGAACATTACCTATGTAAATCTGAAAAAATAAACCAGTAACTATATTTTGCTCAGTTTTACAATGTAGAAAATAAGGATAATATTAATCATATAAATTACTATCAAGTTTAAATAGTAATATATTCTCTCCAACACCTTCAGACGGTTAGCTGTCACAAAATACATACTTAGGAGTTATCATTCCTTTAAATAAAAGCCAAATAAAGCATAAAGTAACTATGTAAGTAAAGTTTTTGAATTTATTTGTTCACCAATTTTTAATAATTCACTTCCTCATCACTTTTCCACAGTCCGAAATAGAAGAAATCTCAGGAAAAATTTTTACCATACTATATGGAGACAAGTTCTGTTTTGGGTAGTAGTTAATGCTGACATGAAGAGGCTAGGTGATTAGTATAAACATTAGTTGAGATTGGGACAGGTATATAGTACAGTTGAAAAATGTATACCTTGTACACAACCACCCTGGGTTCAATGACCAGCGTATAATAGTATCCCCAAATCATATTAGAAGTGATCGTCGAGTACAGAGGAGTAATAAATTCAAGAACATTAACTTATATAAGAAATTACAGTAATCATGATTTAGAAAGTTACATAAAATGAGACTAGTTTCAGTGATGTAAAAAATGAGACAATCAATTATACAGATGGTTCTAAATTAAATTATAGATTATTAGCATGCTTATAAAATAATTTACTCTTTCTATATAGGTCAAATAATTCAGAAAAATTATATAAAATGGTATAATATTAGGCCTATATATAATCATGGGATATAAAATTAAGATAAAAATGTGTATATCAGAGAATATAATTGAATGAGGGGTGCACTTTTGTGCTTTGCTAGATAGGAAGTTTGGGATTCTACTAATTATTTTTCAGGTAGCCTAAACGTCTTCAGTACTGGTTGGACCTTGTAATTAATGAATTACCCTGACCACCTGGGTGATCCTCTGGGGCCTCTAGCATCACACCCAATAATGCACCCCATGATGTTAGCAATAACATATAGTTCAAGTGTTTTAACAGAAAATCTGCCTTTTATTTTATTTTTAATCTATTTAAAGAAAATATATCAAACAGTTGACACATTGATCATAATACATTTGTTTCAGAAAGAACAAAGGCAAAGTTATTTAACAAATAGAAAGACTAATGAGATGCAGGAGAAAGAAAAGGTTCAGTAGCAAGTATATTTTTGATAATCATTGAATGACCAATTAACTCATTAAAGGCCCGGCAGAAGGTTTAATAAGCTTTTCTTCTTCTCTCTCTTTATTGTTTTTCCTTAAGGATAAGAGTTAAAGAAGTACAGTAAGAACGGTGATAGAGTGACAATTGTTGTTTGCATAGGCCCAGCAAAATATGGGGGACATGGAAAGGAAAAGCCTTGGCCTAAATACAAGGAGACCTTACCCCTGAAGTTTTCTGGCAGAAGACCAACTCTAGGCTCCAGGTATACTAGGTTGTCCACCCAAGTCATTGTCTGTGGTGCCAATACACTTTTTTTTTTCACAGTCACTGTTGTTGGTGTTCAGGGTTCTGTAGGAAAGCTGCCTTTTAAATTGAAGCATCAAAACTATTTTTATAACAAGTAGTATAAAGACTTAAACTATATATACTATATGTACTGTATATATAATACAATGTAAAGTATAATGATCTATGAATGCATATATGTATAATACATTCATGAATGCACATAGATCATACCTATACACACGTCTCTTGTGTTCATGCATAATGAATGTTTGCTCTGTCCCCAAAATGACATAATACTAGAGGTTCTAATTTTAAAATCCAAAAGACCTTAAATCTAAAAGATAGATTTCTCAAAATATAATTTTAGAGGAGTCAGAGCGATAGTACAGAGGGAAGGTATTTGCATTGCATGAAATTAAAGTGGGATTGGACCTGAGTTTGATTCTCAGCATCCCATATGGTCACCCAATCCTGCCAAAAGTAATTTCTGAGTGCAGATCCAGAAGTAATCCCTAAGCATCACTGGCTGTGGTCCAAAAACCAAAAAAAAAAAAAACATATTTATAGACATTTATGATTAAAATGAAAATTCATATTTAACTTTTGTGCATGGCATTAAAACAAATCTGAATTCACTTTTTTTCATGTAGATGACTAATTTTCCAACACCACTTATTAAGAGGCTTTTCTTGCTCTATTTTTTATTTCTTGCCCCTTTATCAAAGATAAATTGATTGCATAACTGCAAGTCCATTGCAGAATATTCAAGTCTATTCTATTGATCTGAAGGTCTGTCTTTATTGCAGGACCATGTTTAATGACTACTGCTTTATAGTATAGAATAATGTTAGGGAAAGTGATTCCTCCCAAATTTTACAAGGAATTCTTTAGATATTTGTGGATGTATATTATTCTGTGTGAATTTCAGGAGTGTTAAACCTACTTCTTTGAAAAATTTTATGGGTATCCTAAGAGGGATTCCATTAATTCTATACAATGCTTTGGGAAGTATTATCATTTTAATGATGTTAATCCTCCCAATACATGATCAGGGTATATTTTTTCATTTCCTTGTGTTCTCTTTTATTTCTTGAAGCAGTGTTTATATTTATACACAATTATATATTTATATTAATTTCATATATATTTCATTTCTTTAACTAAATCAAATTCAAAATACTTGATATTCTGAGGCACAATTGTAAATAGAATTGTGCTTTTAATATCTCTTGCTACTATATTATTATTTGTATATAAAAATATATGTATTTTGGGTATTAACTTTGCAGCTTGCCACATTACTATACAAGTCTATTGTAAGTAGAAGCTTTTTTTGAAGTCTTTAGAATTTTCTAGGTACAGTATCATGCCATCTACAAACAACAGAGCTTGACTGAACTAAAGACCTTGATACCAGACATGACAAGATAAGGTACACAGAGTAAAATGTAGGCAAAAACCTCCATGACAGTAAAGTCAAAGGAATTTTAAAGGAAGAAACAAAACTGTCCTAACATAGGAAAGCAATGATAAGCAACTATTTAAAGGAAATGATGATTAGTGTACAAAGACTACCCACAAAATGGGAGAGTCTATTCACCCAATATTTATCTGATAAGGGGTTTATATCTAAGATATACAAGGAGTTGGTATAAGGCAGCAAGAAAAAAATAAACTAAACATATCCAAAAAATGAGGAGAAGAAATGAATAGACATTTCCTCAAAGAAAAAAATGCAGATAGCCTATAGGCACATAATAATGCACTACTAAACGAATCACCAAGGAAAAACAAATGAAAGTAAAAATAGGATATCATCTCACAAAACAGAGTCTGGCACACATAAAAAATGAACAAGAATAACTATTGATAAGCTCTCCAGGGCCCATCACAGAGGTAGGCTGTTTCCATCCACAAAAACTGTGGACTGATTCCTGCCTTGTTTGGGCACATAGTAGACACAGTAAAAGAGTTGCACCAGCGCTCCTGCCTGATTTCCTGTTTCCTGCAGGCAGCAGCCAAAGACGACCCCAGCAAACATAAGCTTTCCAGGGCCCATCACAGAGCTAGGCTGTTACCGCCCCAAAATCTGTGGGCTGATTCCTGTCTGTGTTTGGGCACACAGGGGACACTGTAAAAAATTGCACCTGCGCTCTTGCCTGATTTCCTGTTTCCTGTGTGCAATAGCCAAAGAAGACCCCAGAAAATATAAGTTCTTGAGGTCCCATCACAGAGGTAGGCTGTTTCCACTCACAAAGGTGAAGCCAGAAAAGCAAATACTCTGCTTCACTCTGTAGCTGTGCACATCACTAGCCTATGAACCCCATCACAACACATAGTAAAAACCACACTACAAGTGTGTCAATGGAGAAACGACGCAGGACAACAACATACATAGAGAATGAAGATAGCAGTTCTGATGAACCAAAAAGTATCAACCACCTAATCAGCCTCTCAGATAAGGAGTTTAGAATAGAAATATGGAGTATGCTCATAGAACTCAAAGAAAGCATAGATCGAGCTGAACAGAACACAAAGATAGAAATCAGAAAACTACAAACTGAAATAATGGACTGAAAAACTTGGTAGATGAAATGAAAAATTAATGGAAAACCTCTCCAACAGAGTAACAGCACATGAGGACAGAATCAGTGAGCTTGAAGATGAGATGCCTAACAACTCAATACAGTATAAGAAGCTGGAAAAAAATCTTAAAGCAAATTATCAAACAATGTAAAAAATAGTCAAAGAATGTGAACAGATGAAAATTGAAGTCCTTGATAAACTCAACAGAAACAACATAAGAATCATTGAAGTCCCAGAGACCTGGGAAGAAAATTTCCAGGAAGAATCAACAATCAAGGACATAATTACAGAGAAACTCCCAGAGCGAAAGACTGCTTGCACCCAAATCCTGCATGCACTAAGAGTACCAGCTAAGAGAGACCCAAAGAAAAGCACCCAAGATACATCCTACTCAGAATGACAAATTCCATAGATAGGGATAGAATTTTAAAAGCAGCAACATCAAAAAGAGAAATTACATCTAAAGGCGCATCCTTAAGATTTACAGCAGACCTGTCTCAAGAAACCCTCAAGGCCAGAAGAAAGTGGTGGGACATAGTGACAAAACTCAATAAAATGCATTCTTTGCGAGAAAGTTAGGCAAGAAAACAATATAAAGGACATCCAGAAGGAAAAGTATAATTCAAGATTTCACTGTTTGCAGACATGATACTATATTTAGAAAACCCTAAAGACTCTACCAAAAAGCTTTCAGAAATAATAGATTCATATAACAAAGTGCCAGGCTACAAAATTAATACACAAAAATCAATGGCCTTCTTATATATGCAATAATAATAATAATCAAGAAGAAATAGACATTAAAAATCCATTCACATTCAAACTCAAATATCTTGGAGTCAACTTAACTAAAGATCTGAAGGACCTATACAAAGAAAAGTAGAAAATCCTGCTTCAAGAGGTAAAGGAAGATATAAGGAAATGGAGATGCATAACCTGCACATGGAATTGGGAAGATTGAATCATTAAAATTTCAATATTCTCCAAAGCATTGTATAGATTTAATGCAATCCTTCTAAGGATACCCATAACATTCTTTAAAGAAGTAGATCAAACACTCCTGAAATTCATCTGGAACAATAAACACACAGGACAAGCTAGTGCAACCCTTGGAAAAGGAATATGGAAGACATCACTGTCCCCAACTTTAAACTGAATTACAAAGCTATAGTTATTAAAATAGCTTGGTATTGGAATAAAGACAGACCCTAATATCAGTGGAATAGACTTGAGTATTCAAAAAATATTCTCCAGGTATATAATTAATTAATCTTAAATAAAGGAGCAATGAATGCAAAATGAACAATAAAAGCCTCTTAAACAAGTGCAGTTTGGACAACTGGTCAGCCACTTGCAAAAAATGAACTTAGATTGGGGGGCTAGAGAGACAGCACAGCGATAAGGCATTTGCTTTAGATGCAGAAGGACAGTGGTTTGAATCCCAGCATCCCATATGGTCCCTGAGCCTGCCAGGAGCGATTTCTGAGCATAGAGCCAGGAGTAACACCTGAGTGATACTGGGTGTGACCCAAAACAAAACAAAACAAAACAAAACAAAAAGTAGAACTCAGATCTCCAACTAACACCCTGCACAAAGGTCAAATGAAACTGTGTTAAAGACCTTGAAACCAGACTCCAAACCATATAGAATAACACATAGGTAAAACACTCCAAGACATAGAGACTAAAGGCAATTTCAAGGAGGAAAAAGCACCCTCCAAACAAGTGGAAGAAGAGATAAACAGATGGGAATATATTAAGCTGAGAAGTTTCTGCACCTCAAAGGAAATAATACCTAGGATACAAAAGCCACCCACAATGAAAGAAGTTATTTAATCAATACCCATGTGATAAGTGGCTAATATATAGGACATACAAGGCAATGACAGAACTTTAAAAAAAATCTAACCCCATAAAAAATGGGGAGAATAAAGGAACAATTTCCTAAAGAAGATATGCAAATGGCCAACGGGCACATGGAAAAATGCACTACATTACTAATAATCAGGAAGATTCAAATCAAAGCAACACTGAGCTACCATCTCACACTACAGAGACTAGCACACATCAAGAACAATCTGTGCTGGTGGGGATGTGAAGAGTGGGAATGCCATCTTGTACCCAGCCTTTATGGAAAACATATGGAGATTCCTCAAAAAACTGAAAATTGAACTTCCATATGATCCAGCTATACCACTCCTAGGGATGTACCCTAGGAACACAAAAATACAATTTAAATATCCCTTCCTCTCACCTATATTCATTGCAGCTTTACTTACAATAACCAAATGCTGGAAACAAACAAGATGCCCTTCAACAGATGAATGGCTAAAGTAATTTTAGTAAATATATACAATAAAATATTATGCAGCTATCAGTAGAGATGAAGCCATAAAATTTTCTTATACATGAAGTACATGGAATCTATTATGCTGAGTAAAATAAGCCAGAGGGACAGAGAGACACATAGAAGAGTCTCACTCATCTATGGGTTTTAAGAAAAATTAAAGATATTGTTTAAATAATTCCCAGAGATAAGGACAGGAAGGACATGCTCATGATATGAAGCATGCCACAGAGAGTGGGACATGCATTTGGAGAGGTGACTACACTGAGAACTATCATGACAATGTCAATGAGTGAGGGAAGTAGAAATCCTGACTTGGGTGCAGACATGGGGAGGGAAGTGGGAGATGAGATTATTGGTGATGGAAATGTTGCACTGGTGAAGGGGTGTTCTTTTTATGACTGAAACCCCACTACAATCATGTTTGTAATCAAGGTGTTTATATAAATATATTATTAAAATAATTAAAAAGAAGTAAGTAAGAAGAAATTACAGAAAGAAAAAAATAAAATTTTCACATGATTAGGTATATTTGGGAAAAAACAAACAGTGCTGTTGCAGATGTGTGGAGAACAGGACTATCATCCATTGCTGGTGGAAATATTATATAATACAGCCTTTTTGGAAACTATGTGGATATTTTTCAAAAAACTTGAAAATGAACTCACATATGATCCAGGAATATCATTCATAGAGTATATCCCTAGAAATAAATTTAAAAAGCACAAAACAAAAACGGCCTCTGCAGTATTATCTTCATTGTAGCACTAATTAGAATAGTCAGAATCTGGAAACAACACAAGTTCCAGAGAACAGATGAGTAGCTAAAAATTTGGCATATATACACAGTAAAATATTATGCAGCTGTTAGGAAAAATAAAGTCAGGAATTAGCTTATACATAGATAAATATGGAGAGTATTTATTGAGTGAACGGAGTCAGAGAGAGATGGATAGACATAGAATAATCTCATTTATTCTGAGTTATATAGAAATAATATAAAAAATAAATTATCAATCAAAATATTCTCCAGAGAAAACAGAAATGAGAACCAGGAGGCTCAGTTCATGGAATGAAGCTTGTCACCATAGTATAATAGTTCAATGAGGGTGTAGAAAAATCCATTATGACAATTATAGTTACTGACTATAAATACTGACTATAGATACTGACTCTGTGAACAATAACTGTTAAACAGAAAAAAATAATATTTCTTTAAGGGCCAGAGTGGTGGAACTAGCAGTAAAGCATCTGCCTTGACCCTACTAGCCTAGAACAGATCGTGGTTCAATTCCCCAGCATCCCATATGGTCCCCCAAGCCTGGAGCGATTTCTGATGCATACCCAGGAGTAACCCCTGAGCATCACCAGTGTGGCCCAAAAATTTAATAGCAATCTGAATATCCAAATCAGTGCTAACACTGTGAGTTAGGACAATAAATGAGAATATAAGATATAAATGTGGTTTCCTTTATTGAAAAGTTTCAGAATAAAATATAGATTAGCTTTCCAATTAGACTATGAATAAGTAGGCTCCATCTCAGTAATGCAATGATGGCATAACATACTCAAGTCAATCAATATAATACACCACGTTTTTTTCTTTTCAGTAAAAGAAAAAATATATGATCATATAAATAGATGCAAAAAAAGCATTTGACAAGGTACAGCATTAGTTCATGAGAAAAATTAAAAAAAAAACTTTCTTAAATGTTTTCAAAGCCATTTGCCAAAAAAGCATGATAAGCATTATACTCAATGGGGAAAACTTAAAGCCTTACTTAAAGAACTGGCATAATACAAGTTGCCCCCTCTCGCCACATTTATTCAATGTGGTTCTGGAAGTATTTGCCATAGCTACTAGGCAAGAAAAAGATAACTGGCATCAAATATGAAATGAACAGGTCAAGATCTTGCTGTTTGTAGATGACATTATATTGTATCTAAAAAATCCTAAAGACTCTACCAAAAAGCTTCTAGAAATGATAAATTTGTATAGTAATGTAGCAGGCTACAAAATCAATATACAAAATTTTATGGCTTCTTTATGACACAAATAATGAAAGATAAGAGATTAAAAGAACAATTGTGCATCAGAAAACCAATTTCTGAATCAATTCAATTGAAGAGTGGAACGATTTATACAGAGAAAACTACAACATACTAATTCAAGAAATATAAGAGGAAACAAAAAAATGAATTTCATGCTCATGGACAGATGGGATTAACATTAAAATGAAATACTTCCCAAAGCATGTGCATATTTAATACAATTCCGTTAAGAATACTCATGATATTTTTCAAAGAAGTGAACCCAAACTCCTAAAACTTGTATGGAATAAAAAATCTAGGAATAGGTAAGATAATTCTTGGTAAAAGAAGATGGGATAAATCCCTTTCCTCAATATTAAACTTTACTATCAAGAAGTATTAATGAAGTCAGCATGGTCCTAGAATAAAGCCAGACCCTCAGATCAATGAAATAGGCTTGAATGTTCTGAGATAGACCTGGAGTTTTACAATCAATTAATCTTAAATAAAGGGGCAAGAAATACAAGGTCGGGTGCAGAGAGCCTTTTTATCAAGCGGTGTTCAAATCAAAATAGTTTGAAGGCCTTTATATCAGACCTGAAATCTTAAGGTACAGAGAGGAAAACATGGACTCCATGACACTATGACATTGAAGTCAAAGGCATTTTTTAGGAAGAATCACCACTGGCCAAGAAAGTATAAACAGGGATAAATAAATGGGACTACATTAAAATGAGAATCTTATGCAATTCAAAGGAACTCGTAATTTGAATACAAAGCCTACCCAGAATGAGAGAAACTATTCACCAATTACCATATTATAAGTGCTTAATGTCTAAGATATACAAGGCTCTAGTAGAACTCATCAAGAAAAAAATTTAAACCCAGGCAAAAATTGGAGAAAAATAAACAGACATTACCATAAAGAAGAAATACAGACGGCCAAAATGCACATGAAAAAATGTCCCATTTCTAAACATCAGTGAGATGTAAAGTAAAACAACAATGAGGTATTATCTCACACCACAGATCTGGCACACATCATAAAGAATAAGAACAACGGGGTCGAAGAGATAGCATGGAGGTAAGGCGTTTGCCTTGTGTGCAGAAGGTTGGTGGTTTGAATCCCGGCATCCCATATGATCCCCTGAGCCTGCCAGGAGCGATTTCTGAGCGTGGAGCCATGAGTGGCCCCTAAGCGCTGCCGGTGTGACCCAAAAAACGAAATAAATAAATAAATAAATAAATAAATAAATAAATAAATAAAGAAAGAAAGAAAGAATAAAAACAACTATTGCTGGTGTGGATGCATGGAGAATCCTTTCACTACTGGTGCAATTGCCAACTAAGCCTTTCATTTTGGAAACAATACAGGCAGGGTAGGGGAGGAGAGGCACATTGGTGGAGGGAATGTTGCACTGATGAAGTGGGATAATCAGTTTATGACTGAAACCCAACTAAAACATGTTCATAATCATGGTGCTTAAATAAAGATTTTATAAAGAAAATGAGTAAAAAAAAAACAATATAGATGATCTTTGAAAAACTAGAAACTGTTCTCTCATATGATTCAGCAATATCACTCCTAGGGATATACACTAGGAACACAAAATATTATACAAAAAAAAGTCCTCTGAACTCCTATGTTCATACAGAACTATTTAGAATAGTGTAATCTGGAAACAACCCAACTGCTAAAGAACAAATGAGTGGCTAATGAAACAGTGATACATCTACACAATGGAATACTATGTAGTTGTTGGGAAAAATGATGTCTGTAAATTTGCCTATACATGTATGAATATGGAAAATATTATGCAGAATTTAATGAGTAGAGTGAGAGGGATAGTCATACAATAATTTCATTCATTTATGGAATATAAGACAAATAAAATATAGTGTGGTCATAATATCCAGAGAAAATAGTAAGGAGTACCTGGAGGACCAATCTACATAGGAAGCTTCCTACAAATATTGGAACAGAGTAGTTAGTGCAGAGAAGAGACTAGTATGACATTGATAATTGGAAGTGATTACTCCAGAAAGTAACTGGGTGTTTAATGGAAATAAAGTGTTATGTGTGGTATCCCTTCATTAACAATAGTGAAAACTAGTGTCTAAAAAAAGGAAAATAAAGAAAAGAGAGGAATAATGACAATAGTGAGCTAAATGCCTCCTCCAGAGGTGGTGGTAAATGTACTTGTATAAAGGATGGTGTACTGTAAGACTGAAACTCAATATATAAAGGATGGTGTACTGTAAGGATGGTATAAAGGATGGTGTTCTGTAAGACTGAAACTCAATCATGAACAACTCTGTAATCTTGGTGTTAACATATACATATATATACTAATTTTCATATGGAATTACTAATTTTTGGGGGTTCATACCCTGCAGTGCTCAGGGATTACTCCTGGCTCTACACTCAGAAATTGCTCCTGGCAGGTTCGCGAAACCATATGGGATGCCAGGATTCAAACCACCATCCTTCTGCATGCAAGGCAAATGCCCTACCTCCATGCTAACTCTGGCTGAATTATTCATTCATTTTTTTTAATTTTCTCTTTTTCAATATGCATAGAGACATGAGCATTTTCTATTAAATTTTTCAACCTTTTGCCCTATACTATATTTTGTACTCAAAAATCAATTCTATATGTGCTAATAAATAGCCCACAAATTTGGTGTATGTATGGTGAGTGAATAGTAACACTCATATGACTAATTTGTTAGCATACGTTTCTGTTATTTTTCACCTACATTTTCACTTTCAAGATTTAAAATTTTTAATTTGTGAATTTGTGATTTTAGGTATCCAGAGATGTTGAATCTCATTCAATATACAACAAAATAAAATGTGGTGTGTTTTCAATATGCTTAATATTTGTGTAAATATTTTACACAGAATTGTCTCATCTCTGGGTTTGAAGAAAAAGAAAAGACATTTTTGCAATAATTCTCAGAGACAAAATAGAGGAGGGCTGGAAGGTCCAGCTCACTATATGAAGCTCACCACAAAGCGTGGTGAGTGCAGTTAGAGAAATAACTACACTGACAACTATCAGAACAATGTGAATGAATGAGGGAAATAGAAAGCCTGTCTCAAATATAGGTGGGAGGGGGTGGGGATGAGGGAGATTTGGGACACTGCAGATGGAAATGTTGCATTGGTGAAGGTGGGTGTTTTTTATATGAATAAAACCCAACTACATCATATTTGAAATCAAGGTGTTTATATATATATATATATATATATATATATATATATATATATATATATATATATTTTGGTTTTTGGGCCACACCCGTTTGACGCTCAGGGGTTACTCCTGGCTATGTGCTCAGAAATTGCCCCTGGCTTGGGGGGACCATATGGGACGCCGGGGGATCAAACCGCAGTCCTTCCTTGGCTAGCGCTTGCAAGGCAGACACCTTACCTCCAGCGCCACCTACCCGGCCCCAGATAAAGATATTTTAAAAAAGAAAATAGTTCTAATAATTGTATTATTAAATACTTGTAAGTGAAAATTAACACAAGTATTTTATGTATGCTTGAAAAGCTACTAGATTTTGCTTTTGAATATATATCTAAGTGAACTATTATTTTCTTTCTAATGTTAACTCTTTTCATCCTTAATATAATTTAGATAAATACCTGTAGAATTTGTTATGAACCAAGAATTTATTCTCTGAAAGATCACTCATAGGAAATTAATACAGCTGATGGCGCTCTCTCTTTCTCTCTCTCTTACACACACAGCATAGTAGTTCTCTCTCACACACATCTATCATGTAAGTACTTAATTCTTTTCTTTTAAGGCAACCTAAAGACACTATTTTTTACAGAAAGATTAACTTGTTTGAGAACAGAAGCTATTAATCTTGCCTATAATAGCTGCTGAATCATTCTTATTTATTCTGTCAGTGTCATTTTACAATTGAATTTCAGAGAATTTTTGTTAAGTATAAGATGTATAAGCATTTGAAAATGTTAATATTTATAGCTGTGTTCCTAATTATGTCTTCAGTTTATATTTGCTAAGGATTTAATGCTGTAATAATCCTCTCCTCAGTTTCTTTCCTATCAAATCTGACTGATGCTAAGATGGTGTCATTCTGTGATTATTAAGTCCCTACTTCTTATTAACATATTCAATGGAATATGTTATAAAAATTTGTAAAAAATAAATGAACAGTCATTTCTCTTCTAATCATTGTACTGAACTGAAAACATTACTTCAACTAATATTTTTTTGTTGCAAATCAGCCCTGATGAGGTTGATTGATGGAGGGATGGAGGATGAGGCCTTTCTCCTCCAGCTCGGACCACACATCTGTTACCCTGTTCAGCCGGCGGTTCTGAGGTGAATGCGGCGGCGGGAAGAAAGCAAACAGGCAGTCAGGCTTCCGGAAAAAACAGCTCTTTATTCCGTGAAGAGGCCGAAGCCAAAAGGTCTAAGAATAGGCCCCAGGAAAAAAGCCCCTCACCTTCCACAGACCCTTGCTTTTATGCCCCAGAATCAGGTACCACCCAATGGTGGGATCAGATACCACCCAATGGTGGGAGCAGAATCAGGTACCACCCTAGGGTGGGAACAGAATGCCAGGTCACACCGTAGGGTAGGGCACAATCACCGATCAGGGTAGGGTAGTAACATAATAATCCCATAAAAATATTTACATACAAAACAACATACACAACATTTTTTTAAATCAAGTGAATATTTTACTTAAACAAGCAAAGTATAACAAGCTATGTATACGAAAAATATTTCCACATAAATATTTTCCATAAAGTTCTCCAAATTACCAAATGTTTCGGTATTCTTGTTTATCAAGTGTGCAAAAAGTCCGATATTTAGTTTTTTTATAAATACATAATTTTCTTTGGAATAAGTTTAACAATTATCAAATTGAGAATAAATAAAACAGATTTCATAATGAATTTAAAACGGTTTAGATTTACAAGAATGTTTTGACTCTAAAAAAGCATAATAGATTTTTCACTCTATTTCTTTTTTATAACATCCTAATTTAGTCTAGCAATTATTACAAATAATCAAGCAATTGACTCCATTGCCATTAACAAAAGTATAGCTATACTACTACATACCTACTCTTTTCTCCTTTTTTGGAAGAGTCCAAACTGTCAGGGTCAAGAGTTAAGGCACTTGCATGTAGCAAAGTCCTATTTGTTTTCAGCACTAAAGTGGAGCTCTCAAGCACTGTAGGATATGTCTCCCCCAAATAAATAAACAAACAAAAATGAAGACAAAAACAAACAAAAAGCCAGCTATTTTATATCTGGAAGTTCCAGCAGTCACAGTAACATCACATAGAAAACTACCATGGCATCTCATAGGTCCAGATCTACATAGATTTTAAAATTCTTGAAGCATGTGGCTGCATGACACCTCAAAATTCCTCAATAATGACATACCAAATTACAGATGAAAGTCGCATAAAAAACACTAAACCCGAAAATCAAAAACACAGGATGCTCAATAAGTAACAGATTACTAAACTTTTTATACCCGATCCCCAGATTACTAAACTTTTAATCATCCCATTGTAATAATAATAATTTTCATAATTCCCATAATAATTTTCATAAATTTTCATTACTTAATTTCTTTCATTAATTTCAATGCCATTTATATATAACAAGAAATATATAGTAAATTATTTTATGAATGACAAGTGGCCAAGTCCAGGAGTGGGAAGAAAATGAGACAATGGTAGATTGAATTTTACACTGGTAATGGGATAGGTGTTGGATAATTGAATTCCAAAAACAATTGTATTATGAACAACTTTGTAAAACATGCTATTTAAATAAAGTAATAAAAAATAAATCTAAAAAAATTACTGAATAACTTTGGGGTAATTAAAATTGATGCCACTTGTTAGAAACTTTAACTATTGCTTGTATCATTGATTTTATTAAATAATAAAGTTTAAAGAGATTAGATTCTGATAGCTGATGTGTCAACTTGAAGTTTGATGTAATAAGTAACTAAAGTCAATATTTCATTAAGTGATAAACAAAATCATATCACAATGTACAAAAAAATGACCCTGAAATTGCAGGTGCATCAACTTTAATAAAATGATAGATAATTCAATGGTTTTAGATAATGAAATATTTTAGATGGCATACTAGATAGCATGAGTATTTATAAGGGTAGTAGGAAGAATACATAGGCTGTATTAATATTCAAAGTTTAAAGATCTGTCTCCTGACTATATTTTTGCCATATCTATGATACAAAACAGATATTTACCTAATAACTACCCATGGCTTGTCCCACTCATAACAAGTCTTGATTTTGGGGTTATAAAATTCTGTTACATTTTTTTAAGTCTGATTTCTATATCTACTTTTTTTTTTTAAAAAAGAAAACTTGCTTAATTCTATTAAATAATCCTTTTTAACTTTATGGTATTTTTATGTTTGATAATAAGTTATTTATATGTTTTTCCAACTTCATAAAAGGCCTGGGTCAGACATTAATTGTCATCTCAGGCCATGAGCTTAATGAAATGTATTTATTTGAAGCATACTTTTTGCGGGGTCCTGCAAGCCCCCGGAGGGGCCCGGCCAGCGGGAATCAGTTGAGAGGCTCACGGACGACCGCACCTTTATTTAGCTGGGCTAGAAGGACAACCACACCTGTAAAAAATCTAAGAGAGGTTAATAATAATGACCTTTGGCGATCAGACCGTTCAAAGGTGTCTTTATTGGGGTTCTGCATCTCTTATATAGAGAAGGAGAAGGGGGCAGGTAAAAAGTGATGTCAATCATACATTTTGGCGCGAAAGCCATGAAACAAAGGCAGTAAATCATCTTCCAGAAGGGAGGGAGAAGCAGTGACAATTTTACAATCACTCCTAAGTCAGCAGTTTTCAAGGAATTGCCCTATGACCCTAAAGTAGGGTTTGCAGACCACTTTCCCGGAACTCTCAGCAGGTTTATGGTGGGGCAAGCTTTGTTGCATTTAGCTTTTAACTCAGGAATGTAAGTTAAGGGGAGACTTGGCTCCATGGTATCAGGCAGTGTCTTCCTCCCCTAGGCTGAGAAGTTACTTATTACTTGAAGGTTGCCTTTTTCCTGTTGGTATATGGGCTTATAGCAAACAGCACTTAGCACTGAAAAAATGGCAGGGAGTTTTGCAAAAGTAACCACTGAGTCAGTCACGGTAGCCAACAACTTTTAATTTTATTAAATGTTCATGGCTCACATATATAAATATTGTCCCAGAATGGCAGTATAGTAGCAATGAGTGAAAATTTACAATTCTTCTAAATAATTGTTCATCCATAACATAAATTAACAATTTTGGTTTGCAATTATTCTGGGCCCTAAAGATTATTTTTTGATTATAGTCAATACTAAAGTCCTAATCAATGGCAAAAATATGAAAATGGAATATATTTAGAATCCAGGCAAGTATTTCTACTATCACTACTACCATTCACTATAGTATTGAATGTCCTAATAAGAGTAATCTGAAGGACATATCAAAGGAATTCAAATTTTAGGACCAGAGAGATAGTTTAGGGATTAAGGCACTTATCTTTCATTGCACAACAGCAGGCCAACAAAATATATATATATATATATATAAAATCCTCTGAGCACCAGGAGTATTTTCCAAACACAAAACCAGGAGTAATTGTTTTGCACTTCCAAAATAGAAAAATATTTGGAAAGTAGTTGAACTTTTACTATTTGCTGATGTCATGATAATATACATAGATATTTCCAGATCCCAGATTCCAGTAGAAATTAATAATATATTGCAAATAAAAACAGCAAAATGTGGGGCTGGAGAGATAGCATGGAGGTAAGGTGTTTGCCTTGCATGTAGAAGGTTGGTGGTCGAATCCCGGCATCCCATATGGTCCCCAGAGCCTGCCAGGAGCAATATCTGAGCGTTGAGCCAGGAGTAACTGCTGAGCGCTGCCAGGTGTGACCCAAAAACAAAAAAAACAAAAACAAAAAAAACAAACATACAAACAAACAAAAACCATAAGAACTCTTGGGGGCCAGAGAGATAGCATGGAGATAAGGCATTTGCCTTGCATGCAGAAGGACGGTGGTTCGAATCCGGGCATCCCATATGGTCCCTCAAGCCTGCCAGGAGCTATTTCTGAGTGTAGAGACAGGAGTATTCCCTGAGCATTGCTGGGTGTGACCCCAAAACAAACAAACAAACAAACAAAAAGTCAAATGAAAAATCCATCAACAATATTTTATAGTGGCTAGAGAGCTAGCACAGGAGATAAAGTACTTACTTAGTATATGACCAACCCAGATTTTATCAAAACACCATGTTAACTTGAGCACTTAGAGAAGTGATCTGAAACACAGAGCAAGAGATAAGCCCTGAACACTGCTCAGTATGTCCTAACACCCTCCCCAGATCTTTTTGTTTCTATAAACAAATGACAAACTCATAGAAAGTAAAATCAAGAAAACAGTCCCATTTATAATCACATGAAAATAATTAAATATCTTGAAAAAATTTAACCAAAGAAATTAAAGATCAAAAATATGATTAATCATTAAAATAAGGTAAAATAAGATTCCGTTCTCATGGGTTAGAAAAGATATATTTAAAATAAAATTTTAGAAAGCCTGTCTAGAGTACAGGCCGGTGTGGGGTGGGGAGGAAAGACACTTGGGATATTGGTCATGGGAATGTTGCACTGGTGAAGGATTTTATATATATATAAATTTATTTATATTTATATTTATATATATAAATATATATATATATTTATATATATTTAAAAAATCAAAAAAAAGGAAAGAAAAGATAAGGCCTCCTAATTCTTACCACAGGCTGTGTTCTTTACACTGACTGTATAGAAAGAGGAGGTACAGTAAATACACCCAATATACACCTCAACACAGGCCCTTTGCCTGGTCTGTATTGTGAATTGGGGGACAAAAATATAATAAAATAAAAATAATAAAATAAAATATAAAATAAGATTATCTAAACAGTATACAGACTTCTTGCAATCCCTATCAAACTCTTAATAGTGTTTTCCAGATAAATAATACCACCACTTATCTTACACTATATAGCACACAATAATAAATATATTATTTTTGTTTTAAAAATAGGGACCAACATCATTTTTTTTCAAACAAATATATTTTAATGTATACAAAGAGCATGAGAAAATATTATTTAGGAAGACAATATCTGAGTTACCCCTAAGGATAAAGCTAGCAATTAAATGATCATTAGACAAGTAATGGAGGTCAAAGTGATGTGATGTTAAGGCTCTTTTGATACTCATTTATATTGACTTTTTTTTAATTTTTTTATTTTTAATTATGAGAACAAGATGCAAAGAAAGAGGACAAGGTAAAGTTACAATGGAAGGACAATACATAACATAATTCTCAGAAGTCCCCTTGCTGATATCCCAACTTTGAAATTTCATCCAAAGAACATTAAGATTGTAACACACTGTAATATTTCTTAACAGCACACAAGGCAATCTAAAGCCATAAAACTTACATAACTCCTTAAACATTATAGGCATAGCATTTTTTTACATTTCCATATTCATGCATATTAGCTTAAGTTAACCTCAAATCTTAAGTGGGTTCTTTTTAAAGATTAGAGTCAAAGGAGCACAGCAAAAATGGTGTTAGAGTGGCAATTGTTGTTTGCATAGGCCCACCAAAATATGAGGGACATGGAAAGAAATAACCTTGGTCTAAATACAAAAAGACCCGACCCCTGAAGGTTCCTGGCACAAGACCAACTCTAGGCTCCAGGCAAGCTAGATCGTCCAATCCAAGACATTGTCTGTAGTGCCAACACACTTATATTTTTCACACAGTCTCTGTTGTTGGTATCAAGCTTCTGTATTAAAGATCCTGGAATCTGTATATCCAACATTGAAGTCAGGATGTGGAGCGTCCTCTGGTTTCACCTCACAGTCAAAGTGCAACGCAGGGAGCTCTGTCCTGTAAGAAGGACGTTGTTGTTGTTAAGTATTCTCAGTGTTAATGGAAGTCTCTTTTGTGCAGGACAATGTCTGAGCAGTGTAGAGTCTTCCTTGGTAGAGGATTGCTTCCATGTGATGCTATAGACCAGCCTGGATGTTTTGTGGATGGCTTCCCTGGTTCAGGGAAATGCCCTTTTTTCTGAGGTCTGTGCCAGGTCATTATGTCAATGTTCAGGGTGTAAGGTCCCTTTGCACTATAAGATTTGTCTGTACCAATCTCTATTAGATAGGATCTTATTTATATGTATAGTATTTTCCCATTTTAATGTGCCTATGCAAAAAAGGAGCAATGCCACGTGGTGTTCTTGGCGCATATGGGGGTGATAAGAACAATTATGGTTCAATCATAAGCATTAATCTGGGGGACTCTTTCTCTAAGATTCCTTGTTAAACAGCTCAAAAAGAGAAGATGAAAAGTGGTTAGAATCATCACTATATAAGACAACATTTAGTAAGAATTATAGCTGTCAGAGAAAAAACACAAAATATTCTAAAGAAATACGTGTCCATTTTATCTATCTTGAAACAGTTTGGGGTTGTTACACACAATACACGGCTTTGGTCTGTGATAAGGCTTGTACACTACTGATTAAAAAGAGTAATGTAGATTAGAGATGTTTGGGGGGGATAGAGAGTAAAGGGATAAAAAAGAGCTTTGTAAGGATGTGGGAAAGGGCACAATACAAAATAAAGATTCTGGATACGTAAAACGTAACATAACAGTAAGGAATACTCTTAATACATGAAGTATGCGTGGGGGCGTGAGCCCCCCCGCGCAGTTCTGTGGTTTTTGGATGCATAGGGAGGGATTTCTCCCCCCTCCCCCCAGGGCCCGATTAACCAGGCATGGCCCTGAAGACCCACCAGGTTTGGGGGGATCTTGGTCCCCTGGACTAGGAGTTCAGCCCAGGGGGCCTGTGGCTAGCTGTCCTGCCCAGAGCCCCCAACATACCAGTCAAAGACCCAGAAATCCTGGCATGCGGAGTGTTCTGAGCCCAGCTGCGCCTCTGTGGTTTTTGGATGCATAGGGAGGGATTTCTCCCCCCTCCCCCCAGGGCCCGATTAACCAGGCATGGCCCTGAAGACCCACCAGGTTTGGGGGGATCTTGGTCCCCTGGACTAGGAGTTCAGCCCAGGGGGCCTGTGGCTAGCTGTCCTGCCCAGAGCCCCCAACATACCAGTCAAAGACCCAGAAATCCTGGCATGCGGAGTGTTCTGAGCCCAGCTGCGCCTCTGTGGTTTTTGGATGCATAGGGAGGGATTTCTCCCCCCTCCCCCCAGGGCCCGATTAACCAGGCGTGGCCCTGAAGACCCACCAGGTTTGGGGGGATCTTAGGACCAACATCATTTATAAAAAATAACATTTTCTATATTTTAAAAGTTACTGAAGTAATATATATGTATATTACAAAATTATAAATATTTTTGTAAAATATTTTAAATTATAAAAATATGACAATTTATTTTTTTATTAATGAACATTTTTAGATCAAACTTCAGCATTTCTTTTGCTACCTATATCATTCTACACCAGAAAGTAATTAATTTTCCAAGTTTATGCAGTCAATGATTGCTGACAAACTTGGACTTTAAAAAAATGAGATAATATGTAGAAAATAAAAATATATATAAAGATCAAAATGCTTCCACCCACAAATTTTAAGGTTGGATTAGAGCTTCCAAAAAATTGACTAATTAATTAATATTTAATTAATTAATATATCTTGAGACATTAAATAATTAAACTAAGCAAACAAACAAAATTTTATTTAAATAGTATTTAATTGTTTATTCACTATTTTTAACATTTAATTTTTTAATTTTATTAAAGGATCATCATTTGCATGTTAATTGATATTGTCTATTTCCTATGATTAATTAACAGATATAACTTCTGAATGTTTCTCAAATTGGAAGCAATATATGAGAAACAAAAATTAGTTTTCATTACACTTGATTTTATGTATTTTATTTAATTTTGTTATGCTCAATCCACAATTAAAACTCACTTCAAAAGTCATTTTATAACAAATTTAGAAGACAAAAATATTCTCTGAACCATATCTAACAGTTGGTAGGTGCTACTAAAGATTTAAAACTAAGGAATAGTTAAAGAATATAAAGGGACCTATGAATAATAAGTAAATTTTCTGTCAGCCAACTTAGAGAGGCATCACTGATTATTTTCTCAGCTAATTTTGAGTATGATTACTTTCTAAAAAAGGACTTGTTTATTTGTAAATATGGTGCTTAAATAAATATATTGATAGTAAATAAAAATAAATAATAAATAACAATAATATCTGTTGATAATTCTAAATTCACATTTGTTTTCTACAAAGATGTTTCTCTAAATAGGAGAGAAGAAAGGATAGAAGGAAGGAAGGAAGGAAGGAAGGAAGGAAGGAAGGAAGGAAGGAAGGAAGGAAGGAAGGAAGGAAGGAAGGAAGGAAGGAAGGAAGGAGGGAGGGAGGTAAGGAGGGAGGGAGGGAGGGAGGTAAGGAGGGTGGAAAGGAAGGAGAATTTTGGTATTTTAGATAAAATATGTTTCAAAAGTATGAAGATATAACTGGTTAATTGATGTTGACAACTTATTCAGGCAACTATGATCTGGTAGTGTTACAAACATCCTACTCAGAAACTCCTTCTACATAAACAAGGAATAAAAATCATGAACTAAAAGCTATAGTGTTCTCTCTCCTCTGACTTAACCTTAGCAGTATTTGGAAGCTGCTGAAAGAATTAAAAATCAAAAGAAACATGACTTGTGAGCTTATTGTGTAGTGAGGAATGGTTTGGAAGAAGCTTGCAGTGGAGTACAGTGGCCTTGTTGTTAAGCCCTATAGCAGAGGCATCACTAATTATTTATATCCTGCTGTTAAGCGTAAAACAGGCTTGACTGCCCTTACAACAGCTGCAGTCTCACCACGTGTGCAGCGCAATGAACTTTATGCGTATGCTCTCCTGAAGAGCTTTCAGGGGTCCGAGGCACCACAAACAGGTAGAATCTTTGTCACAAGAGCCTTCTGAAGAGTCCTGGTGCATAGGCAGCAATTAATGCAGGTGGTATTTTAGACAAGGGAGCTAATGAGCTTTAATATGCATGCAGGTGAGGGAGTGCTGAATCAGTAGAGCCATTAATGAACCTATGACAGCCTAATTAGCTACAATTTAAAATCTATGGAATCTAATCAGAAGAGCTGAACACTGCTGCAAATCTGTGTATGAATGAGTCTTTCTAAATACTCCAATCTGTTGCTTAGTCACTGATTGATAGTAATTGCTTTTTTTCCTCTATTGTGTATAGAAAAATGCCCAATTTTGCTGATAGGGAGGACACAACACTGAAGTTAAATGCTTAAGATGTTTAGCTGCTTAAGTTTAATCAGTGGATTTTTTTTAAAGTCAAAGTGAAATTAATTTTTAACTTGAACATAGATGATTTAAATATATATAACCAACTTCTTATAGATGGGTTATAAAAGACTTCATAGTTGTTAATTTGAAATAACACATATAAAAATAGAGCAGATATTGCAGCATGAAAATACATAAAACGCATTTATTAACCCATAATTTGCACAAGAAGATTTATTTATGTAAGTTACCAGAGTTAATAGGATATTATACTTTTATTGAATACGTTAAATAATGTTTTCTGAGGTTAACACATCTTTTTGACATCTGTTCTGTACTTTTAAAATTGAGAAAGATTTTATGAAGGTGCGAGGTAATATTTGGAAATTTCTGTTTGCTCCTAACTAAGGTATAAAAAAGATACATGAAGTTTTTTACTCTGATATTTTACCTATTTATAGTACAATTCATTTGAGTACCTTAAATAACTTTGTAGGCTTTGATTTATTGAGTCTTATAACAACACTAGAAGACAGGTCAGTGCAGTTGTCCTGTTTTACAGTCAGTTAAACTGAGCTCCATTTGCTGAAGGTCACCAGTGAGAAAATGGAAGAACTATAAAAAAGATAGCCAATGAAAGCTCAGAATGCTAATCTCCTACTTTTTTCATCTGATAAATGATATACCTCATAATTCTGACATTTCAGAAAAACAAGTTTTATGTATCTAATTTTAATGTTAACTTAGTTTTTAAATTAAAAACCTGGAAATGCCAATTTATAATAATTAATATTTTTTAAATATTGATATTTGATTCCTAAGCATGATATCATCATTCAATAACTAAGTGAAGAGAACTGTCACATTTCATTATTACTCTCAACACAAGTGATCTCAATGTGTTATTTCTGTCATATTAAGCATTAGGTTAATACATTATGCATTACTATGACAAACTTAAAGAAGGTAAAATTAAAATATTTGTGTGGTTAAAAACAGAATCAAAATAACAAAGACAAATGGGAGAATCTGAAAAAGAAAACAAAGAATTTCAGAAGATGCTCAGCAAATGATGTTGATGGGGGAAACTTTTATAGATATCTCATTAAATTTTATTTTAGTGAAGTATCTATATAAAAAGAAGAGAATAAAAGGATTCAGACAGCTTAAATGATATGCTAAAAAAGAGTCTTGAATTGTGTCTAGGAGTTCTTTGGATTATAATTTTAAGTCAAAAAAACTGTCAAAATGGGGTATTTTATGAAATTTGTTGTTTAGATGAAATTTATATATAATATATATATTTATCTGTAAAATATAAAAGTATATTATATATATTTATATATCTACTCAATTATATTATTATTTCCAAGGTTGACAACATTATTACAATATTTTTCTTGTGCAATCATCATGCATTAAATTTGTGAGAAAAATAATCATTAAGTATTTTTTAATATTTCTGCTTATATTACAGTGTTTACAAAAGTGCCTGTTTCTTTGAAATAGCCAAAATAAGGCTGTCAAAATTTTGTATATTAACAAAAACTATACTATCCCACTCAACATGATTCATCTTATTTTTTAAATATTTGTGTTGATAATAATTTTTCTTATTTAGTTAGCATGAACAAAAGTTTCCTATATTCTGTTCTATTTCCATAGTGAGATATATCAGTTATATTTTGTAATATCAGAATTATTGCTTTTACATTAGAATTTATTTTTTAATTTTTATAAAATAAAAAATTTATTTTATTATGATGTGAAATTATGATTTTACTATCATGTGAAATAATTTTTCTTGAATGTCTTTTAGTTCTATACATAATTAATCATGTATTAGTAAATATGATCATATTGTAATATTATAGTGTATATATTTATTTTTCCATTTCAACCTTTTTTATTTAATTGTTTATTTAAACACTATAGTTACAAAATTCTTCATTGTTAGATTTCCATCATAAAATGTATACCATTCTTCACCAGTGTACCCTTTTTGCCACCCATGTTTCCCATTTTTCTCATAGTCTTACCTACCCCTGTATCTAGGCAATTTGCTTCTCTCTCTCTTTCCCTTTTGACACTGTGGTTTGCACTACTGTTAATGGAGGCATGCCTTGCATTTTACTTTTTTCTTTTCAGCATTGAGTTCTTGTCCAAAACTATCAGTTCCAACTCTGATTGTCCTAGTAGACTCTTTTCTATTCTAACTGCACTTGCTGCTCTTTGTGGCGAAATTCCTACCCTGAGCTTACCCTTATCCTATTGTCTCTGGATATTATTACCATACTATCTCTTGTTTCATTTTTTCTTTTTTCTTTAATATTTAAATATTTATATCTAAATTTTAAATAAATCATGTTTCTTTAATATTTAATATTTATTTAAGCACCATGATTACAAACATGTCTATAGTTGGGTTTTAGTTATGAAAAAGAACACCCCCTCTTCACCAGTGCAACATATATTTAGTAGATAAAACTGCACATGCATTTTAGTTGAAAGGAAAGTTAGAGCTCATTCACATTTACTTAAAAAAAACTTCAAATATATAAATAATCTAACTATTTGGAAAATAATTTTTATTAAACCGGTGATTTTATTTTTAACTGAATTATTTAATTTTATTATAATTTAGGTAGCATATTTACAGTGGTATGGGATTTTATGGCTTTAATGAACAAAATTATTGTACATTTACCATTATCAAAATGCCCAAGCATTTCCATCACTGTCCTTGTGTTACCTCTAATTTACTGTTTCCTTTTCTTCCCTTCTCCTACTTCCTAGAAATCAAAGGATGTTTGCAATCAAAGTATAATAGTTTGTCCTCATTCCATATTATACATTGACTTGTGAAATGGGAAATTTCCATGTGACTTGAATACTGACCATAAACATCCCAAACCTTAAAATGTTGGGTTGTTTTTTATCATTGAGATTCATGTGGATACAATATTGTTTCTGTTTAATGCTTTTGGTGTATAAACTTACTGTCCTTATTTCTAGTCTGGCAGGTCCTTCCCCTTTACCAATCCTTCTTATATAATCAATTCTTGGTAACCTCAGTTCTATTGTCAAAGTCCAAGGTTTCACTTCCACTGAAATCTATCCATTCCACCTATTTATTTATGTACCACAGAAGTAAGAAAACAAATCTGTCTTCCTATGATACATTTCACTAATATGACACTCTACTTCCAGTGAAACTGAAAAAAAAAGACAGTATTTTATATTTCTTATTGCTGAGTACTATCCATAGATTAGGCCATATATTTTTAATTTTCACATATGTCATAAGATATTTGAGCAGCTTCTAGATATTAAGAATTGTAAATAGTAATACAATGACTATAGGTCTACATAGATATTTTTATTTAGTGTTTTTTGTTTTGTTTCAAAATGTTACTAGAAATTTATATCTTCTATTTATTAAATATTATCAAGTCAGTAACCAATTTCATAGTTTAAATGATTATAATTATCCAAAACTTACATTCTGTCTTAAAGGATTTGTTAGCCTTGATGTATTTGGTAGTATTGGATAGAAATATCTAAACCCTTTCTTATATTTGTTTAGTGATTCCTTGATAAGTTGAGAATAAAAATGATCTAAAGTAATTAAATAAAATAGCTTAATAAAATGTATTAAACCATTTTAAATGTATTAGCCTTAATAAAAAGCATTTGTCAAAGCGTTCAAAACAGATAAAACTTATATTTTTAGTCTCATGATGTTTATATTAGTACATTTTGATCAATAAAACGGATTTGAGCAACACTTGAAAGCAAAATTAAGGAAAATTTCAACACCCTTCACTCAGATCAAATGTATATTCACTGACAATATCATACATTCTAAATTTTTACCTGGGTCTCCAATTACTATATATTTGTCTTGTTTCTCTTTTATTCTCATATTTAATTATCAAAAAAAGACAAATACACAGATGCTTTCATCATGCTAAAGGTCCATTGGTGAAAATTTGTTGAAAGTGTTGATACTTTCTTTTTTTCAACTGACAAACATCACTTTAAATTAAAAAATATTAAGATTGCTTTGGAAATAAGACCCAAAAAAATCATTTTTACCAGAATTTCTTAAGTCTAAATCTATATGTATATAAAATTTTTGATTGAAATACCAATCTTTTAAAAAGACCCATAGCTACATCAAGTAAAAATAAATAAATAAAACTAGCAACATACTAAGTGGCTACTGCACAGACTTTCATTCCTTTTTTTAATTTTTGCTTTGGTTGGATGGGAAGATATCCTGTGTGACAGAGTGTTTTCTCATAGTGAAGAGTCAGCACTGCTATTGCTGTAGAAAGAGCTATATTGAGAACTTTATTATGCTCATCTGAAAAGCAAAATCAGTGATTATGAACAACTTTTAGGACAGCTGAAAGTAGTTAAATCATTTACTTGTAATACTCCCAAGATCTTAAAATGCTACAATATCTAAAACATATTCAGCCACTGCAATAATTCTATACTCAGATGAACCCTCTTGAATTTATGGGAGTTTATCATTTAATCTCTTTCTCCTTATTCTATTGTAGGACAAAATATTCACAAGTAGCATTTTCTTACATTTTACTTCGAAATGGAGATTTAAGCTCATAAAGTAGAAAAAATAACTAGCACATTTTAGTAAGAAATCTTCCTCTGAGATACTGTTTGTTTGAATCTAGATTGTTCTTTATTCCAAAGTTCTTGGGAAACCATATTTATGTCTTTGCTAGGTCAGTTCATTGATTTTTATAACTAAGAAATTTATTTCTTCTAAACTGACTCGGCTTTGAATTGTATTTAAGATAAAAAGAGGGAAAATTCTATATTATGTTTAGTATTAGAAGTCAATGATAGGAGTTTGAGTACTGTATGATAATATAGTGAATTTAGAAAAAAATAACTTTTTTTTTTATTTGGGGAGCACACATTGTTATGCTCAGGACTGATTCCTGGCTCTGTGATCAAGTATCATTCCTGGACCTCAAGGTCCATATGAGGTGCTGGAGGTCAAATTCAAGTCAGATTCATGCAAGGAAAGTATCTTCAATACTCTCTCAGAAATAAAATATCTCTATATTTTTACATTACAATAAATATTTCTTTAAAAAGGCATAGAGCCTAATAGAATTGAATGTTAATTTAGATGACAGCATGGATGTAAATCTATAGGCCTGCCTTTTATGCCTCTTACATATTTAAATACTGTGAGTCAATCAAGGAGTTATATGATTTACATAATGCCATGACTTTCAGAACATACTTTAAGATATAGCAGTAGTCAGCCTAATCTTTTGACATGAATTTATGATGCTCAGTATATTTGTAGCATTTATATTAGTGGTTAGTCACTGTTCAAATCTCTATTTTTGAATTACCATCAGAATTCCCACAATTCTAGGTTAATCATCATTATTACCATTCACCATCATTGATATGTTCGGAGCTTGATTCTTTGATAATTCACTAATTGGTCCTGATTTTCAGGTGCCCTGTAATACCACTGCCCTTTCAATATGCATCTCAAATGCACTAGATGATATTGAGGTTTAGTTGTGATGATAGTGATCTTTCATTATGACAATAACATTTTATATTACCTATCCTTCTTACTTTTATCAGAATCTTACCCTCTAAAATTATTTACATTGACCATAGACCACATATCACCAAATCTATTGCATATTCATTATAACCCTGATTTTCATAACACATCCATCATTATGTTTATATTTTAATGATCCATCACAAAATACACTTCATAATACTTGGATCAAGTTGTATCAATCTATACAAATATCTTATAATTTTGATTAAAATATCTTTTCGGAAAAGAAACAAAAGGAAGGTCATCACATGAATAAACTATAAATAGATATTTTCTCCAAGAAAGACTCCACATTGCAGGGTAACAAGTAGATTCAGAAGTATCTATGGTGCAGAACTTTACTATTTGGCAACACCCTGAGATAGTACCAAAAACCTGCCACCCAAATTTTACAGCACTATACTATAACTCCATACTGTATAATGGAAGGCAAAAAACTATAGAGAAAAAAATGAAAGTGTGGTAATTTATAGTTGTTATGTTAATGACTGCATGCAATCTTGCTGATAAACAGTGCTGGTTGATAATATATTGGACTTCACTCTCCACTAAAAGAAGTTCTAAAGCAAATTCCTAAAAAGAATTACACCAATGATAAAAAAAATCCATGATTTATCAAGGGATATAAAGATAAAGAACAAGAGCATAGTAGCAGACTGGGTTAGTGCCGGTTCACAATTTTATCTAACTCCAAGTAAACAGTTGTTTTTTTATATGTTTATTTAGTCTTTTAACATCAGTGATAAGGCTAAGATCCACATTTTCTCAGCTACCCACTACAGCACCTGTTTTCAAGCTAGTTCAATTTGGGGTGCCTGTAATAACCTACAAGCAAATGCAGCCTGGCATTTGCTACTCCAAAACACAGATCAGCATTGAACTTAGTTCCACAGAGATGTAAGGCAATTTAGACAGCATTCCCTGGTTGCCATCCACCCCTTCATGGAGCATCAAGTATAGCGAAAAAGAGATAGAAGAATCTAACTATATCAATGGTTCATAAACAAATAAATTAAGGAAACATTGAAAATGATTACCAATACAACAAAGATATATAAGCTATCTGAATAATACTTCAAGACAGCAGTCCTATTGATGCTCAAAAAAGGAGGGTGTGATGGAAAATAACTTCAGTAAAAATAAAGAAAAAGTCTGAAAAAAATTTCCAAGTGGAAATCATGGAGGTAAAGAACATAAGTAACTGAACTTAAAAAATGCAATAATCTCAAAAACAACATCACAAATGACAAAAAAAAAAGAAGTCAGAACAAGGTTAAGTCATAGAAACTGTGCAAAAAGTCAGAGAAAATAAGAAAATTTTAATGATGTAAACATAGATACAGCTTTAAATGGAAGTAGTTTCATCACAGAGGTTCCAGAGTAAAAAGATAGAAAAAGATAGCAGTAACTTAAATGAATAAATAATATCTAAGAATAAATTTAAGTTTATAAAGAAGTTAGATATCCAAATTCAGGAAGATCAAAGATTTGCAAAAATAATAAATAAATAAAACCAAACAGATGCATATAAAGACGTCATAATTAAAATGGTTGGAACTGGAAAGAGCCCAGAGTAAAAGCATTTGCCTTGCATGTGGCCAATCCCAGAACTACAGACAGTCCTCAGAGTATTATCAAGAGAGATCCTTAAGTATGGAGCACAATCAAGTGTGGCCTAACCCTCAAAATCTCCAAATTAATAAAATAAAATGATAAAAATCAACAATAGGCACTACTTGATGCCTTAAGATAAATCATTGTCATATAAAGAAACCTTAAGACTTTAAGTATATATATATATATATATATATATATATATATATATATATATACACTCTACACACTATACATGAGTAGAATTATGTATGTAAAATGCTGAATTGAAAGACTTTCAACATTGACTATATCCAAATAGATGATCACTTTTATTTAAAAGAAAAATAAAGAAATTTTCAGAAAAAGAACAGGTAAAGAAATATATTGTACAAAATTATTCTCCCATAAATACTTAAGAAAAGAAAAACACTATATTGATGTAGTAAAATATCTATGAACACACAGTGGAAAATCAGAATAATGAAGTGAACTTTCTTTTCACATTTCTCTTTCTTTCTTTCTTCCTTCCTTCCTTCCTTCCTTCCTTCCTTCCTTCCTTCCTTCCTTCCTTCCTTCCTTCCTTCCTTCCTTCCTTCCTTCCTTCCTTCCTTCCTTCCTTCCCTCCCTCCCTCCCTCCCTCCCTCCCTCCCTCCCTCCCTCCCTCCCTCCCTCCCTCCTTTCTTTTCTTTCTTTCTTTCTTTCTTTCTTTCTTTCTTTCTTTCTTTCTTTCTTTCTTTCTTTCTTTCTTTCTTTCTTTCTTTCTTTCTTTCTTTCTTTCTTTCTTTCTTTCTTTCTTTCTTTCTTTCTTTCTTTCTTTCTTTCTTTCTTTCTTTCGTCCTTTCTTTCGTCCTTTCTTTCTTTCGTCCTTTCTTTCTTTTCTTGTTATAACATTAGTTAAGTTTAGAGAATTTTAAATTACAGATATTTGAACAACAGGTCTTAATATGTTTAATTTCTTTCCCTTTAGGTAATAGAATAAATTTTAATTATTTTGCTAAATAATCATAAGTTATATTTTAACATTATATATTCTATTTTGATTAAAATTTCTCTTAGTAGTAGCTCAAATTTCTACATAGGTATTTTATCCTTATTTTGTATGCTTTAAATATAAGCTGTGCATTTATAATTTGAGGGTCAGTAAGATATTTTATCATACTTGATTTATAAAATTAGTTATAGACTCTAAAATATTCTTTTCTTAAGCTCCATAACTATTGAATTACTAACTTCACTTTTCACTGCTCTAGTTGTCTCCAACCCTATTATTATTTTCAAAGGTAAGGATTTTTTAGTTAGAATTTTTGCCACACTATATAAGTATTTCCTGACCACAAGTTAGAAATTGAAAATATAAATGAAAAACACTTTTTAACATTTTTCTTATAAATGTTGACATTCTTCCCATTTTATCCACTGTAATGTTTTCAAATACTTAGGTTTGTTTTACATATATTATATATATTGGATATTCAAATTATTTGAATATTTATATAATTTATTATTCTTTTGAGTTTAGATTGAATAGGAGCTTGTTTCAGCATAGTACTAGCACTCAATGTCCCTCATTCATTGTCACTATGTACCATAAATGATGCAGTGAAAGATTTGTAATGCATATTGGTCACAATAAAAATGTAAAAAAATATCAAACTCAGATTATAATTAATAAGAATAATCTTTTCTGACTTCTGCCGATCTCCTATATCACATCATTTTCTATCCACCCATTTGCTCAAATTTATCACCACACTTAACTCCCATAAATATTCCAAGGTAGTTTTGTATTTTTTAATTATAATATTTCAGCATCTTCCCCATCTTTTATTTCTAATCCTAACTCTCCACTTAAATTATTGTTTAATTTTATATATTTACCATTTAAAGTGTGAAAAGTTAACTAGCCAAAATAAAATATCTACCAAAGGTCTTTATTTTTTATATGAAAACCTCAAGATCATAACAAATTAAGTTAAGCATCACTTTTTCTTCTGATCTGTAGCATAGTAAATAGCTTAATTATAGTTTTTTCTCTAATATATCCTCTTAAAAATAGTGTGAACATCATTTTGAAATTTTTCCTTGTTTGGAGTAGACAGTAGTTTCCTCATCTTAAGTATTTAACAAGACAGGGTCTTGTACTAAAAAATGGTATTACATTAAAATCTTTTCTATTACCAATTAAAATTTTTTTGTTTGTTTGTTTTTGGGCCACAACCAGTGACACTCAGGAGTTACTCCTGGCTATGTGCTCAGAAATCACTCCTGATTTGGGGGGAGGGGACCATATGGGACAATGGGGTTCGAACTAAGGTCAGTACTGGGTCAGCCAAATGCAAGAGTTCCTTTCTCTCCACATCCCCGCCAACACTGTTTATTCTCATTCTTTGTGATGTGTGCCATTCTCTGGGGTGTGAGGTGGTATCTCATCGTTGTTTTGATTTGCATCGTCCTGATGATCACTGATGTGGAGCATTTTTTCATGTGCCTTTTGGCCTTTTGTATTTCTTTTTTATCAAAGTGTCTGTTCATTTCTTCTCCCCATTTTTTGATGGGATTAGATTTTTTTTTTGTAAAGTTCTGTCAGTGCCCTGTATATTTTGGATATTAGCCCCTTACCTGATGGGTGTTGGGTGAATAGTTTCTCCCACTCAGTGGGTGGCTCTTGTATCCTGGGCACTATTTCCTTTGAGGTGCAGAAGCTTCTCAGCTTAATGTATTCCCATCTGTTGATCTCTGCTTCCACTTGTTTGGAAAGTGCAGTTTCCTCCTTGAAGATGCCTTTAGTCTCAATGTCATGGAGTGATTTACCTATGTGTTGTTCTATATACCTTATGGTATCAGGTTTTATCTCAAGGTCTTTAATCCATTTGGATTTTACCTTTGTACATGATGTTAACTGGGGGTCTATGTTTGCTTTTTTGCAAGTGGTTAACCAGTTCTTCCAGCACCACTTGTTGAAGAGATTTTCCTTGCTCCACTTAGGATTTCTTGCTCCTTTGTCAAAAATTCGGTGCTTGGAAGTACTTGCTATAGTGCTCAGGCAAGAAAAAGATATCAAGAGAATCCAGATAGGAAAGGAAGAAGTTAAGCTCTCACTGTTTGCAGATGACATGATACTCTCCTTAGAAAACCCTAAAGACTTTACCAAAAAGCTTCTAGAAACAATAGATTCATATAGCAAGGTGGCAGGCTACAAAATTAACACACAGAAATCAATGGCCTTTTTATACATAATAATGTATACACTTTAGTGCCACACAAACTCAAATATTTTGGAGTCAACTTGACCAAGATGTGAAGGACCTATACAAAGAAAACTCTAAAGCCCTGCCCCAAGAAATAAGAAAGGACACACAGAAATGGAAACACATACCCTGCTCATGGATTGGCAGGATTAACATCATTAAAATGCCAATACTCCCCATAGTATTATACAGATTTAATGTGATCCCTCTAAAGACACCCATGATATTCTTCAAAGAAGTGATTCAAACACTTACGAAGTTCATCTGGAACAATAAACACCCTCAAATAGCTAAAGCACTCCTAGGGAAAAGGAATATGGGAGGCATTACTTTTCCCAACTTTTAAATGAACTACAAAGCAATAGTTATCAAAACAGTATGGTATTGGAATAAAGATAGACCCTCAGATCAGTGGAATAGGCTTGAGTTCTCATATATATGTATATATATACATATATATATATATACTCATCCCTTTATAATTTAACTTCTCTCCACATTCATGGTCAGGCAGGGCATTGTCTAATCTCATCCTATTCAGAATTTTATTGTAGACAACTTTGCTTATATCACAATTTTAGGGCTTGATAGAAAGTTTTAAGAAGTATTTTTTCCCCAGAATTATAGACCACCTTATTAACTATATTAGTTTCTGTGGATGCAATCTATGCTCTGTGAAATTTCTTCTATAGTAATGACATTTCTTTTGAGTTTCTTAATTTGGTAAATCTGATAAATTAGATTCAAGCCACAAATAGAAGAGTTATATATATTCCTAATTTAGATTACCAAAATATAGTTTAAATATTATTTAGCACTTATAAAATCACATATTTATATGTGAAAAATATTTCAGATATGTCTCATTGGAAAATTACATGCATATTCCCATAAATCATATTTATCACCTTTTAATGTTGAATGATTCGGAGCAACTTTAACATTTAAAATATATTCTGTATTTCTGTTTGATTTTTTTATTGAGGGACCAAACTCTGTAGTGCTTGAGGATATTGTGAAGATTAGAATCAAACCTGTATCTCCAGAACAAAAAAGTATATATCCCAACCCCTTGACTTTCTCCCTGGCTCTCTTTGCTTATTAAATAATGTCTTCCAAGTTCTTTTCATAAATGAAATACTCATATTTTTATTAATCTATTTTAAGTTTAATTGTTTTACTTAATCATTTTTATTCTTTATTTCATAGATAAGTTCATTTTATAAAATCTTGCCCAAATTCCATAAGAGATATTCATGAAAAACAACCTGTATATCACATATAACATATATAACCTGTATATCACATATAACATATATAACATATCATCATATGTTTGTATACTATATATTCTCAAGAATACCTGAATAAACCAAAGAAATAACTACAAAATATAAGTACTTATCAAGGAAAAATACCTAACCTAAAATAATATCTTATTTGATAGACAAATATGTTATTGGTCCTATAAAATATAATTTAATATTATTTTGATTGAATATTATTAGAATCTCAGAAGAGGAGAAAACTTAGACATAGTAAGTTCTGAAGACTTGTGGGAAAGCATCTTTTGGAAGGTGGTTGCTAATAAAAAACTACATAATGAAACTATGCTAGAATTACATAGGGCAAAAGAGCTTTCCTTGTATGATTGAGACCTTAGCACAGATAATAAATTGATAAATATGTTGACTGAAGGGTCTTAGTGAGCATAAGTATTCCTTGAGTTTAACTAGGGTTAACTAGGGTTAAGATGGATATTCTGAGAAATGATTACATGTTACTATTTTGGAAACAGAATAATCAAAATATTTAAAAGTTTATATATTTTTGATGAGAACAGAAGTCAAGAATTACCTTTTGCTAAATATACAGGATAAAGTAGAAAAATATAGTTGACAATTACTAAGAAAAAAGATTTCCTAATCTTATCACAGCAAAATCAATATATCAATTGAAAAGTAGTTGCGACTAGAATTAAGTGTTTAAATAACTGAAGCTGAACATTTCAAATTTATTGCTAGTATAATAAAGCTAATTAAATTCGTGATTTTGGAAAAATTTACGTAGTGGTAAATTGGTGGTGGGTATTTTGTGATTATACCTGACAGTGTTTAGGGCTAACTCCTGGCTTTTAAAGATTACTCCTTGAGGTGCTTGAAGGACCATATGTGGTACCAAGAATCAAAATAGGATTAATTGCATAAGGCTTTTCCTGGCCTCAATAGTTGTAGATTTTGAGAAAACATGAACTCTCATGATTTTTTACAGAACACCTAAATATTTGGAAAGTATATAAAATTTAAATAAATGAAATAAAATTAAGCAAAAGAGTCTTAGAAAATTATGACTATATAAAAGGGGGAACCTAGGTAAATAATGTAATGTCTTGCAAACCATATTGCAAATATTTTAGGAAAGAAGCAGTATTAGTAAGGAGCATTTATGACAAATACTGTATAGATTAAGCATAAACGTCTGTTGGAGCAGGCGAGGTGGTGCTAGAGGTAAGGTGTTTGCCTTAAAAGCGCTAGTCAAGGAAAGGACCGTGGTTCATCCTCAGGGTCCCATATGGTTCCCCCAAGCCAGGGGCAATTTCTGAGCACTTAGCCAGGAGTAACCTCTGAGCATCAAATGGGTGTGGCCCGAAAAACCAAAAAAAAATAAGTCTAAGTGTTAATAAAGCATTCATTTTGCAAAATTAAAGTTACCTGATTTATATTGACCATCATTTATTTCAAAGACAGAGGTAATGAATATAAACAAAATTTCACAAAATAATAGGAAACCAATTACAGGATTGTAAAATAGTTCATTTTAAGAGATTTTGTGTTTAAATTTGAATGTTGTCAAATGAAATAATGAGAAATGGTTTTACACTTGATAAATATCTAAAATTTATCAAGTGTAAATAAAATTTATCAGTAAAATATTATAAAAGACTGTGTGTAGTGTTTAAGACTAAACAAACACCTAAGAAGATTGAATTTTTATTTAATAACAGCTCCTGAGATTATTTTGAATTTTTGTTTCAGGATTACACCCAAGGAATCTTAGAGTTTATTTCAAGTTTTTTATTCTGGTATGACTCCTGGTGATCTTGTGGAACCATACGGTGTGCCAAAGATCAAACCTGTGTGATTTATGTGAAAGAAAAGCACTTTAACTAGTGTACTGTATGACCCCAGAATGACTTTGAATTTTGATCATAATATCTGGAATAGTTATTTTACTTACTTACTTAACTTACCTTTGCTTCAATAACATTGATGACATAAACATTTTATCTGGCAAATAATTTTAGACATTCATATTGTTTTTATTGTTTATATTTATACATATATATATTCCTCTATGGAAATAAACTGTAGATTATCTAAAGATAATGTGCAACATTATACAATTTTAACAATTCTCTAAATATATAAATATGTGCTGTTTAATGGTTTGAATGATATTTCAAAGGACTGATGCATAAGCCTGGTGTACATAGGCCCTAAATTCAGTCCTAGTCACTGAATCCTGAGCACTGTTAAATAAAAACATTGAGGATCTAAAGAACTGCCTTTTGTGGACTTGGTTGTCTCCACTAATGAGTCTAAGCAGAACCATTATCTCAAATCTCAGATCTCATGGAAAAATCTGGCCTAAACTACTGGGAAGTAGCAGGTAGTCACTTTGCAACTTCCAGAACACTGCTTAATATGACAAAACCTAACTGTTATATAGAACAGTGTTGTTTCAAAGAAAATCCAAATTGCATATTTAGATTATGAAATAATTGGATGCAAAAGGGATAAAGTGAGTAGTTTAATGTGAAATAACAAATAAATTAAAGTTTTTTTTACATAGACTTATTATGTGTTCTGTATACACTCATGAATAATTAAGCTAAAAATTGTAAAATGCAGATGCTTGATCTTATAACTAGGGTCCCAGAACAACAAAAACTTCCAAGATAAAGAATTATGAAAGTAAAACATAAATATGTCAAGAAGTTATTATCTCAGATAGAAGCCAGATGCCTCTTGTGAATTATTAATATTCCACATAGATGGTTCTGCTTAGACAAAATTTTCAATTTGATGATGCAGTAGGTAAATAGCTGCTTTGATTGGTGATAATTTGACAATAGCAGAATTATGTATTTCAGATCCCAAGATTTATTGGTAAATTTAATCCTATATGGTATCTCTTTCTAATTTCAATCATTCACAATCACAGTTTTGCAGATTTTATAAATTCGTTTTTGTAGAATTTATTTGCAGTAATAAAGTTGCTATTTTCTAAGTGAATAATGACATAAAAACATATATAAATATATAGATGTATATTCTTGTGTGAATATATCATATGTGAATATATATGTATATATGTATTTGTATTATATGTCCTTTGAGCCCCACGTGGTTTAAGTAGAATGTATTGTATCTTTTTTTGTGATTTAAGGTAAATAAACTATTGATTATTTGTAATTAAATTCATAGAAAACAAAAACCAATTTTATTAAAAGAGATTATGTTGTTTAGTGTGTGACCTAAGACAATGTTAAATTACATTAGCTCTAAATCAAGGTAACTGATCAAAAATTCTACACAAATTAACACATCAAAAATGAACAAGTTTTCAAATAGTGACCATCCAAATGAACATGACTCAATCAACTTCAAAATCAATGAGGTGAAAACTGTCTGCCTTCAGTGAAAATCAATGGTGGTGAAAATGAACTTCCTTGAACATGACTTTTACAGATTTGGAGCCTGCCTTGAATACAGACAAGAATTTCAGTCATAACCAACTCCTGCTTCTTTCTATTTCCTTTAAAAGTCCCTGTATTTTAACATTAACCCCATGCCAGCCATAGTATTAGCAAGTTATTTAAAACTCAGCTAAATATAGAAATCTAAATTATGAGGAAGAAGACTCACCAAGGATATTATCAAAATAAGTATATAATTATATTTTAATAAACATCTTAGCAATCATTTTATTTCTCTAGCAACTTTCACTTCTCATTTAGTTAAATGTAATTTTATAGTAAAAAGCAATTTTACTATGAAATATAGAAAAATGTTAATAAATATTATGTGATGTAAGTAATAAAATACAGTTTTAAAAGAAAAAAAACAATAAAATATATGCAAATTTTACTTTTATATGGAAACAAAACATCTTGTGTTGCTTAATTATATTCCTAGTTTTCAATATAATCTGTTAGCTTGTTTTATAAATAAGCTAAGAATTTTTTTTGAAGGGGGGGTTGGGCCACACCCGGTGATGCTCAGGACTTACTCCTGGCTATCTGGTCAGAAATCGCACCTGGCTTGGGGGATCAGATGGGACATCAAGGGATCAAACTGTGGTCCATCCTAGGTCATCCACATGCAAGGCAAACGCCCTAGCCCTGAGCCACCACTCCTGCCCCAAGGTTCAGAAATTTCATATTAAATTCTTAATATTGAACATGATCTATGAGCAAATCCTAAATTACTGACTCAGTCTTCTCTTATACACACAACTATTTGTGCCTGAACTTCTAAAATTAAAAACTTGTAATTTGTATTTATTAAACCAATGAAATTTGTGAAGACTATTATATTATCATAAATTATATGATAAATAGACCTATTCATCAGTAAATATCATGAACTCACTATCCTGATTTTTATTTCATTCATTTTACTTAAATAATAAGAATTTTGTAGTTATGTTTAATAAGTATATGGTTTTTCTCATTTTGTCCACCAATCGAGAGTAATATATAACAGTGAGAATTCAGTTTATATATTTTGATGTTATATGTTCTTATTCAGAGAAAAAGAATAATACAACTACCTTCCTTGATGGTCATGTATTATGTGTCCATCTTATTTGACCAGGGACAAAAATATTTTAATTTTTATTTATTTTATTTTAAATTTATATTTAGTGTTTCATAATGCTATTGATAATTGTTTTGTATGTACATACTTTCAATACAACATCCATCAGGTACATTATTTACAACAGTGTAAATATTAAGGCAACCAGTCTACAGGCTATAAAATTATTTTAAAGATTTTATAAACACAAATATGTACTAACATTCACTCCTCATTTCTTTCATATATGCATCATAATCCTGAGGGGTTAATATTGATAAATAGAAAATTTAATACAGGTGGACTTTAAATTAATAAAATTTATAAATAACTTAAATTATTTATTACACCCAAATTTTATTTTATTAATTTTATTATCTTTTGTAGATTCATAGCAAAACAGTTATTATCATATATATAGGTGAATATAATGCATAGATGCAATAATTTATCTTTTAGTAATCTAGCAGACTGATTAGAATATACTAATACTAAGTTTAATTATTTTGTAGGAATTTTTAATATTCTATTATTTTATTTTATTTTATTTTATTTTTATTTTTGAATTTTGGGCCACACCAATGATACTTAGGAGTTACTCCTGACTATGTGTTCAGAAATCATTTCTATATGGGGGACCTTATGTTATGCCAGGGATTGAACCCAGGTCCATCCTGGGTAAGCCACCTGCAAGGCAAATGCCCTCTGCTGCTCTATCACTCCTGCCCCTCTTATATTGTATTTAATAAAGATATGGGGCCGGCGTGGTGGCGCTTGAGGTAAGGTGCCTGCCTTGCCTGCGCTAGCCAGACATAGGTTTGATCCCCCGGCATCCCATATGGTCCCCCAAGCCAGGAGCTATTTCTGAGCTCATAGCCAGGAGTAACCCGTGAGCATCACCAGGTGTGGCCCAAAACAAAAACAAAAACTAAAGATAATGTTCAGAAATATGTTTATGTTATGTAGAGAAAATTTCAAAGGGTAAAACTTACCATATTTTCCGGCATATAAGACGACTTTTGAAACAAAAAATGTCAACTGAAAATCGGGGGTCATCTTATATGCCGAGTACATCCCAAAAAAATGTTTTGATATGCCGCAAAACGAAAATTGTCTGAATATTGCCACAAAACAAATTTTCCAACTCGATCCTGTACCAATCACTGCAAGGCTGCTCAAACCGCCTCTCTAACTCAGCCAATCCAAGCAGGCTTTTTATGCATGCAAATTAGACAATGTTCTGGATCCGAATCTACACTGTAAAAAGCCTACTCAGATTGGCCAGAGTCAGAGAGGAAGTATATTACAGTATAACCTTTGAACCTTTGCTTGTTGTGATTGGCTCACTGTGGTACATAGTTGCAGCACAGGATTCTGTCTGATACAGTGAATATAGGCCTAAACCTATGTTTTAACTATAAAATTAGGGGTTCGTCTTATATGCCAGTCATCTTATATGCCGGAAAATATGGTAAGACTATTTTTTCTTTGTCTCTAAAACTTTAACTAGCATTTACTATGTTACTATTTACTAAGAATGATACATTTAATGATTGTTTTTTACTAGTGTCATTATTTGCAAATACATATATACACATTATATTATACCTAACATACATCTTCAAATAAAAATATGGAAACAAGTGTGCTCACTTCATTCTGGAATTGTCATCACACCAGCTTCCCTTCCTTTATTTTGTGAATCTCTTCCCTTCATTTTTTCTCTCTTCCCTAGCATATATTTTTTCTAAATAAAACTAATTATTTTAAAAAGACAAAAGCTCACTCATTCTACAAACCTAGTCATTTTGAATTGAATTGATTTTATTTTTGGTAAAAGTAGTGGATAAGGTATAACCTGTGGTTCTAAGGGATTATTCGTGGTTCTATGCTCATGAGTGAACTATGACAGTGCTCAGGAGACCATATATCATAACAGGATTAAAACTGAGATTGGCTGCATACAAGACACATGACTTACCTCTTATTCTTTCTCCAGGCCAACCCTGATCTACTTTTTTTTTTTCAACATAATTTTTATTTTGATCATAGTGGCTTACATATTGTTGAAAATAATATTTTAGGTACATATTTACATAAAATCAGGGGGGATTCCCATCACCGGTTTGTCTTCCCTACTCCTCTGTTTTTGTCCTACCTCCCATATCCTCTTCCCAAGACCTCCCTGCTGCAAATCTTTTGCCAATCTGAAGAAGGTCAGGGGGTGTGATGGAAAGGTGCCTGGGAACACACACACACACTACAAGAAAAACCCAAAGACAACGGGAAAACCTGTACTCCCAACATAAACATAAGACCTGTATTACATCTCCTCTTTACCTGCCTTTCCCCAAATTTAAGGTAGTCTTTTGCACCTCTTTGGTCCTTTAAATACTCCGTTAATTCATTTTTTAATTTTCTGGTCTACATATACATATGTGAGCACATACATTTTTAATCCTATTTTTTTTAAATCTTTTTTGGGTATGTGACCTGTTTTTGTTTTCCTCTCTGTCCACCTCCAAATGCACCAACAATATAATGTAGCACCTAATTTCCTCTCTTGCAAAGGCCACACTAAAAAAAAGGGGAAATCTTTCACATAAAAAAGAGCTCTTATCTACTAGAGATAGAAACTCATAGTTGTTTACAATACAGGATCAACTCTACCTTGAAAATATGTCATGTGGAATCAACTTAGAACCTCAGGATATTAGATCCATCATCCAAACTTGACCCTGGATCCCAGTCACAGAAATGGCACAGTCCTTCACAACAGCTGCAGGTAACAAACCCCATCCGGGACAACCTTATTACTGCTGAAACACCAACGAGTGCCAGCTCTAATACGATATCCTGACAACGAGGAAAAGGGGAACAACTTGACTTAAGAGCAGGTTATCCTGCCCTACCAGCCACCGATAAGACAAAATCAGAAGACTTGTCACCCGCTGGTAGGTCCAAAAACCAAGAACGCGATTTACAGAGGACTGGCTGCTAGAACCATGACCAGACTGTATATATCTTGGGACCAATAAAAAATCCCTAGCCTAGGGCTTGAGCTATGACCTGCACAACAACCATGATCCCCAGTTCCAAAGGTCTGGCAGAGACAACTGTAACGAAATGGGGCTTCTGGAAACACAAGGAAAAGCGTTATCCTAGGTGCCATCCCAGGGTTAGTGCCAAGACCAAGACCACCAACCACAGAAGATGGACTAAAATGACACTGAGGGAACAGAACTTCTACAACCACAAAGACTGACTTCATCATAAGTCCCACCCCTGTAACTGTGCAGATACTGAGATCTCTAGATACAGAGGTCTCACTGTATCACCCACGACGGAGCAGAAGCCTCCCAAACACCACAAATGCACCACTGGGAGAATAAAGGATCATGAACAGAGTCTATAGTTGATCCCATGACAATATACTCCAAGGGCGGAGAAACCCCATATCTCTTAGGACATGTGAACCCCTTTTCGAATGACCCCAATATTTACTGTGCCTGGGCAGGAGGGAAAAAAACATTGTTTATTTTTCATATATTACTTTTTATCTTCATGTACTACTATTATTATTTTTATTTACCTATCTATTTTTGGTCGATTTCTTTGTTTTAGTGTGGTTATTGAAGTTATTGCCCCCACTTATCTTTTTTTCTCCTTTTTTTTTTTCTTTTCAGATTTTTGGGTGGCACCCGGCAGTGCTCAGGGATTATGCCTGGCTCCGGGCTCAGAGATTGCTCCTGGCGGGCACGAGGGACCACGTGGGGCGCCGAGATTCGAGCCGATGACCTCCTGGTCTACTTTTAATGAAATTGTGTTTTACACTGTTTTTATTAACAGCTAGAGTATGAATATTCAGTATTAACAGATTGAAACTTATTTCTCATTTAAAAAATCTTCTTTTACAGCAAATCAACATGAAATGAAAGAAAATATTACCATATGTGGGAACACATTTTAAAATACTGATTTATACAAATATTTTCAAAATACATGATGTTGTTAATTTAAAAATAAGTCGGGATTGTGAAATTGTTGTAAAGACAGCTGTCTTCATTACACTGATGGGCCATCTTGCCATCCTATTTAAACCTTAATTTCCTTCTTTTAATCTTGGACATGAAGGAAGTCCCTCTCTTTAATTAGTATCTGAATTTTTTAAGGTCAAGTAAAAACACTTATCAAAAATTAGGTGAATACAACTTTAACTAGGGTGATCTATAATTACGCTATTTTCAAAAGAACATGTTAGAAGCTTCCTACTAGTAGATATTTCTTGCTTATCTTTTTTTTAATGACCTGGAAAATTACTAGTTCTAACCTAGAATAAATAAATTTGCTCTTTTGGGGAAAAAGGGTTGGTTTTTGATCACACTCGGCAGCACTCAGGGGTTACTCCTGGCTCGACGCTCAGAAATCGCTCTTGGCAGAATCAGGGAACCATATGGGACACCGGGATTCGGACCATCGTTCTTCTGCATGCAAGGCAAACACACTACTTCCATACTATCTCTCTGGCCCCATGAATTTACTTTTCATTAAAGTTATATATGCCTTAAAACATAACTTTACACATATTTTTAGCATATTTTAGATATGTGGAGTGTTGCTTCTGTTTTTTTTTTTTTGTTCTTTTTTGTTTTTTTTTTTACTAGCACAACTAAGTAAAGCCAGTATGTTTTGTTTTGTTTTCTTTTATTATTTTTTGGGGGGGACATACATGAGAAAGTTTAAAGTCAACTTCAGGAATGACCATTGGAAATGGTAACCAGGTATCACATTGCATACAAGTCATGTTCTTACACTGTACTGTCTTTCAGGCTCTAGAACAAACTTTATATTCAAGATGTTTAAAAAAAAAACAGAATTACGTACAAAAATATTGTAATAGTGAAAGCGAACAAGCATTTTATCACTCAAGCAGATGCATTTAAATGGCCATAAATTATAGACCCTAATATTGTAATATCTTTTTAAATTCCCATTTGATGATAAAACAGTGGAAAACACTGATAAAAAAAAAATCTCTTAAACAGTAGAGTTTCATCAATGACTTTACCATGTTGCCAATTTCCTCAGTAGAGTCAATTTTTTCCCTGCATCTAAGGGTGCTCAGGCATTACTCTTTGTTCTGTGCTCAGGTATCATTCCTGGTAGTGCTGGGGAACTATATGCAGTGCCAGACACTGAACCTGGCTTAGGACATGCAAATGAAACACCTGAAATTTTGATAATTTCATTTAGCATAGTTTTAATGTTAATTATTTATTCTAATTTATTTAAGTTTTATAAATATAAAAAATTATAAAAAATATTATTACTATAGATGTTTATTACATCTTCTTACATTAAGTATTCCTATGACATATACAAAGACAAAAATAATTTAAATATTAAACTGAAAGACAGTATACAAAATGAAACATAATTATATCAAATATTAAGATTGTCAAGTATATTAAAACACAATAATGGTAGTGAACTGAGAAAAAATACAAGTGAGGTATGATGATGATACATATTATTAGAATGAAATGCCAAATCCTACTGATTACTACTCAGCATTTAGAAAATTATAGTCTTCCAAAGTATTTTTAGTTCATTTTCTGTAGAAGTATATCTTCACACCCACATATCATTTTACTTGTGTCTAAATGTTTCCTGAAATTATATGTTGCAAGAAAATTATAATAGTAAAACCTCAGGGTCATGTTTTAATAGAAATAATATAATATAAAACATATTTCAAAAAAGACATTTCAGTTGTTTTGTAGCTGGGTTTAAAGTATATGTGGATATACTTTATGCATATAGGAGTAGCTAACTCATAATAAATTCATTTGAAAAATAATATTCTTTGAGCTGGAGCGATATCACCAATGGTAGGGCATTTGCCTTGCACGTGACATTGGTTTGATCCCTGGCATCCCATTTGGTGCCCTGAGTCTTCTAGGAGTGATTTATGAGCACAGAGCCAGGAGTAACCACTGAGCACTACCAGGTGTGGCCTCCAAACCAAAGTAATAATAATATTTACTAAACTACTACAATATACACTTTCTCTAATATGACAGATTAAAAACCTTTATTAGAACAATTAACTAATACATTTAATATAGCATGCTCCTAACATGATTTAGTATCTCAAAGAATAATATGATTTACTATTGCTAAATTTAGCATAATATTTGTATAATATTCTTATATTATGGGCTTCTCAATTGAAGAGCAAGGAAAAGCTTAAGAAATTAGGGGCTGAACACGCGCCAGTTCTAAATTGATAACCTGACAATGAGGAAATGGGAACAACTTGATCTAAGAGCAAGTTGTCCTTCCTCATCAGCCAACGATAAGACAAAATCAGGAAACATGTTACCCTTTGATCTGTGCAAAAGCCAAGATTGCTATATACTGATGATGAGTTGTTACAACCAGGACTAGACAGTACGCATTCAGGGACCAACAACAACAACAACAGCAAGAAAAAGCTCTAGCCTAGCTTTTGGTCTATGATCTGTTCAACAAACAGGATCGCCAATTCCAGAGGTCTGACTGAGACAACCGCAACTGAACGGGTCTTCCAGAAACAGAAGGAAAGACTTTATCCCAGGCTCCATCCTAGGAGGAACATAATAACCAAGACCACCAACTACAGAAGATGGATTAAAACGACACTGAAGAAGCAGAATAGCTAGAACCACAAAGAAAGACTGCACCATAAGCTCCATTCCCTGAGCTGCACAGTCACCAAGATCTCTAGATACAGGGGTCTGATTTTACCATCCAAGACGAAGCAGAAGTCTTCCATACACCATGAAAGCACCGAGGGGAGAGTAAATGATCATGCAAGGAGTCTATAGTTAATCCCATGACAGTATACTTCAGGGGTGGAGAAACCCTGTACCTCCTAGGACAAGGAAATTCCCTCTATAATATCCCCAATAGTTACTGTGCCTATGCAGGGGGGAAAACAAAAGAAAAAAAAAGCACAAAACAATCATTTTTCCACATATTTATTGATTGATCGATTTTTTGTTTGACGTCTTTATTTTGATGTAGATATTGAAGTTGATGTCTCCAATATTATTTTATTTTACTTTATTTTATTTTATTGTTTTAATTTCTTTTTGCATTCCGGCATGATTTGATTTCAGAACCGAGACTATTGTGTGGTGCTTGTCTTTATTGCTGTAGTGCTCACTGGATATTTAATTTGATATTTCTTTCTGTATTGTTGTGGCGTATAATCACCTTTTTCACATCTTCTCTCAAACTGAGGTTGAAAGACTCTAGACTGCACCCATTTCTTTCTGTATTGTTGTGGCGTATAATCACCTTTTTCACATCTTCTCTCAAACTGAGGTTGAAAGACTCTAGACTGCACCCATTTTCAGTGTATTTGACTTTTTTTTTAATTTTATTTTTTCTTATTTTGTACCCCAATCTATTGCTTTTCTTTCCTTCAAACAAAACCACATAACTCGATTTATCTAGCTCCACCCCTTAAATAGAGGGGGAAACAAGGGAGGGTACCAGGACCAAACAGATATGTGATCACTAATAGTAAGCTAGACAAAGAGGGGACCACCTACTCTAGCAGCCCGAGGTGTGGGGGTTGGTGGGGTATATGGGTTACAGAAGGGAACAGGGATGGGGGAAGGACAAATTTGGTGATGGGTATTCCCCTGATTCAATGTTAATATGTACCTAAAATACTATTATGAAATATTTGTAAGCCATGATAATCAAAATAAAAAAAAAAAAAGAAATTAGGGGCTGGAGTAAAAGCACAGCGGTAGGTTGTTTGCCTTGCACTCTGCTGCCCAGGACTGAACTAGTTGCAATCCCCGGTGACCCATATAGTCCCCCACGGCAGGAGAATTTCTGAGTACATAGCTAGGAGTAACCCCTGAGCATCAATAGGTGTGCCCCCAAAACAATGAAACAACAATAAAAGATAATATGAATAAAAATAATATTGGTCCATAATACTAACTGCTTAGAACAATGCATTATTTGTTAGCATTAACACCCTTTTGCACTGTTTAAGTAATTCTGTGAAGAAATGCTCTTTTCAAGGTAGCAGGATAAATGGGTCTATGTGTCATATCATAATTTACTGACGGAATAGAACCAAAGTAAAATGCTTTGCTAATTAATTGTAAGCCAACGCTGTATTAGAAACTCTTGTCCACTGCTATATGAAAACTTTTAAGTATGAGGATTAATTTAAGAGTGTGCCAATTAGATGAATCTAAGGACATGTGAGAGTTAATGAAGCACTAACAAACTACAACCAACTTAATGTAATCCTTTTTTAACATTTGAAAATACTTCATATCCAGAGCTTACATAGGGCTGGATTGTACATTAATGTCACATCACTTTTCCGAGTGGGGCCATAATAGAATTATATATTCATATAACACTTTCCTGAATACAGTATTTATCTTTACAGAAAACATATTTTCTGGTATGAAAATTTAGTGAATGGCAATACAAAAATTATTTCCGTGAAGGTTTATGTTTCTGAGAAAAATATAAAACAAGGGCTGCCATTTTGTTATGCTTCTGAATGTGCCTTTAACAATGTAATGATTATCACAAAGTAATCCTAAAATAGGCTGCTATGTGTGTGGAATTCCTAGTGCCTTTCATGTATGCTCTTCTAAACCTATATGTTGACCTTTTGCAACAGGAACAAATAACTTCTTGGCTAACATATCCTGAGGATGTAAGGCTAAGTAATGAATGGCATGACTTTTTTTTTTAGAGAAAAGAGAATGCTGTACAGGGAAGATTATCTTTTTGCTGGTTGTTGTACTACAAAGAGAGCTTTTTTTTTCCAGAATAAAATTGAAAAGGTATCTCAAATGGAGGTCAGGAGAATAATTTTTGTATGTTTAAAAAGTGTTAAGATTTTAGGGGCAATACCAGCAAGGAATAGAAAGGTAAATTTTGGAAAAGACAGGACTAAACTTTAGAGATTTTGTATAATGTAATTGGTAGAATTAGGTCATCATTTTTGTAGTCTGGAAAAAAAAGAAATTTTGACCATTGTTAAAAAAGAATGAGAAAATAGTCACAGTGAGATAAATCAGGTTTTTCATAGTAGAAGCTAGAATGATAAGGGTAGGGAACTTGTCTGTCTTTTTTTTTTTATCATATTCTGTGATAAGAATAGCACTTGAGACATAAAGTTGAACTAATGAGCAGATGGTAGGAGGGAACCAAAATGTATTGAGAAAATAAGGCTGTTAGGAAATAGTTCCAAAGGAAAAGATCAGAACACATCAAATTCCATTTTGAATCAAGCAATATCAAGTATAACTGATACGATACACTAAATGCTCAATGGTTAATTTTGGTCAAATTTACAGCCTTGAAGAGCTATACTAAACCATATATTTAATAGAAATATTAAAATTTTTGAGATTATCCAAAATACTACTCCAAACTTTATTTTTATTTCTACTTCACTTGAAATTATTACATTAACTGTTGTATTTAAGCCAATTGATGCTGATTTACAAGTTCTTTTTATGGCTATCATACAAATGCTATACTAGACTCCTTTATGTTAGCTGATTTTAATCCCTTATGCTGAAATATTTTTATACAACTGAGAATGGCAAAAATCACCTTTCTTTTTGAAAATTGGTTTTGACATTAAATAGAAGACCAAAGACTATATGTGATATTCACTTATTTTGGGTTCCTTTTTTCTGTTTTGTTTTGTTTTGTTTTTAGACCACACCTGGGGACGCTCAGGAGCTACTCCTGGCGTAGGGGACTATATGAGACGCCAGGGAGTTCGAACCACAGTCTGTCCTAGGTTAGCACTTGCAAGGCAGACACCTTACCACTAGCTCTACTGCTCTGGCCCCTGATTTGGGGTTCCTATTTTTTGGTTTACTCAGCTATTTTTCATAGATAATCAGATCCTGACAAACATACTTCCAAAATTTGCTTTTACTATCTTTTGTCTAAGGGTATAAATACACCTTTGGTTCCAAATGGATACTTTTATATATTACCATCCTGAGAATTATTTTAGTAGGGTTATAGTCTATATCCAAAAAATGAACCTTCCTTTGATTATGAGCTACATTCTACATATTTTATTTCTGCTTTTTCTTTCTTTTTTTCTATTTCTATTTTATCTCACTAAGAGCAATAGTACTTGGCAGTCTCAAGAAACTGAGTCAGGCAGACAGACTTGCAGTAAGGGGTGGCGAGATCTTTTTTGTGACTCAGAAGAGACATTTTCACAGCCAGGTCAGTGTGCCCTGAGAGAAAGAGAAGCACCAGGACTGCTAGAAGTGATTCTTGGGTGCGGATTCAGGAGTAAGACTTGAGCATCACCATGCATGGCTCAAAACAAAGAAAAGCAAAAAGCTTGGTTGACTGTTACGTAAGATAACTGCCTTAATACCATAGTATCTCTCCTAAACTTTCATTTCTTCTTAAATTGCTACCATTGAAAAGAGGTAAAAGGGGATCATGTTGTTAACTATAGTGCAAATCCCCATAAAACACTTGCAAAAAACACTATCAAACACATGTAACATGGCACTGTATAGCATAAAGATTCTTATAAAAGATGTCTACAACATTATCAGCATGTTGAACATTACTTTGGATGCCTAATAATGAAAGCCCTATTACTCTCAGGTAGATGACATATAAAATAAAATTTAAAATTTATGATAATACAACATTTTCCAATTCTGTTTGGGTATAGTGTAGATGGTATTTTTGGTAGAAAAAACACATGTTTTGGATACATATTTGAAAGTTTTAATTTTGAGTGTCTTGTTCTGGGATCACCTATTGCTTAACTGTGGAAAACTGGAAAAAGCTACTCAATTGCAGAAACATTTTGTGAACATTTCAAATAAATATATGTTAAAATAAAAAATATAGGGATAATTGTTTTACTGCAGTATTTATAATAAAATATTTTATTTAAGTATAAAAGTTGTTTTCTATATTATTTAAGCTTTCCCAGTATAGTTTATTTTGTATCATTTTGTATTGAATAAAAATTACTATTTGAACATGTCAACATTAATGAGATCAAGTAGGGATTATGTTTAATTTTCTTAATTATTGAATTATATTTATCAATGTAGAATCATCACTATAACAAATATTGGTGAAATGTCAGCCTTGGACAGAAAAACATTACAGTCAACATGTACATTTCACCATATAAATAATGATAACTGCAAAATTTATACTATCTGATGACAACTTAATGAAATACATTACAAATATTTCCTATACAAATTCCCATCAAGTTATATACCTAGAAATGGAAGCAGAGTAATTAAAGAACTCAACAAATTTTGATAAATTTTTAGGAAAAAACAAAGATCTTTAACACTAAAAGGTTTTCATTAAACAAGAAAAATTCATTAAGATTTTTTAAAAATAAATCTGTGAATAATAAAAACTTCATAGTCCTAGTTCACTTACTTCAAAATTTATTCAGAAGACATCCTTATCTTTATCATTAGTAGAGTTACTAATAGTTGGCTAAAATATGTGCTTATATATGATTTTTAACAAAATTATTGTAAAATAGTGTATGTATTCATTGGAAGAATCTATGCTTGATATGTACTTATGTATTGATTTTAATTCTTTTGTAGCACACACATACACAGCGAAATTAAAAAACATTGAAATAGAAAATAACTATCAAAAATATTTAAGAAATTTATACATCACTCTGTACATCACATATTTTAGCTAAATATTATTCAAAAAGGCTCAAACAAGAAAATTTTGAGTTTTAAAGTAAACAATTTTCATTAATATTTCTTTATATTTTTGTTAAGAAACAAGTGTTTTAATATAAATGTACTGACTTAATTGTAGCGTTAATTATCTATATTAGATTACAGCCATGTCTTGGGTCTTCACATTTAGTCAGCATTTCTTTAATGATTTATTGAGAGCAAATCTTAATCTTGCAAAATCCATTATAAATTTGATGTAGCCAGTATAGAACTTCTTAAAATGCCATTTAAAATATTATATATCATATTTTACTGTATCTCTACTATGTATAGGTTTAGATGCTAATGTATTTAGTTTATCTTTGTGTACAGCACACAAAATACAACTTTCTGAATAAGGAGAAATAAATTATATCATTTAACTTCAGTATTTAGTAGACTGCACCTTCTAATGTCTACACATATATTTTATTAAATTTAAAATATGTGAATGGTCTCTTAATGATATTTCTCAAAATGATATTCCTTTGTTAAGTGATATATAACAATATATTTAATACAAAAATTTATAATGTATGTTCAAAATATTTAGAGAATTAAAAATATTTTGATTGCTAAACAGTAAAAGGTCTAGAGCTGATTTTCTCATATAAAAATTTTTCATAAAGTAATTTCTATAAATTTAAAAAGTTTTCAAATAAGTTTCAGCCTTCTTTAATTCAGATATGAATATCATCCACAAATATTTCTTTGAAGGTAAGAAGAAAATGCACATAACTCTGGCTAACCATATTCAACTAATTTTACCACAGAACTTGCACAATAGGAGAACTTTTCCCTTTCTCTTTTTCTCAGAAAAAGATAAAATCCAAGTGAATATACTACTAACATTTCTAAATCTATATTATAGGTCTACTACAATAGGTCTTCAATGTAACTATCAAATAAAGATAATTAATTATTTGACTTTGGTTGCTTGTTCTTTTCAGTCCTGGAGTTTAGCAAAAATATGATCATTTTATGAATGTTTAAGACATTGAATGAATATAAAGTTGAATTTGAAAACATTCATAAAATTTTATTACTTTTGTGTTGGTTGAATAGTTTTATGTTAATTAGATTTATGCCAAACCATCTGAACACCTGTATTGGATGTTTACTCATATTCTATGGCAAATAAAACTACAACTAGAAAAGAAATTTAAAAATAACTTTAGAAAATGCTCCATGTATCGGTAATCGCATAGAAGTTTTCTAAATATAAACTTTTATCTAATAAAAACATTCTCAATTGATATTTTATAAAAGTTAATGGTAAATATAATAGCTTTTATCATTAGAATATGTACTTACCAGTACATTATGTACTTCTCAGACATGAAATTTTGTTTCTTTGGTATTGATGCTTTTTGGGCCAAACCAGCTATTGATCCTAGCTCTGTACTCCTGATTCTCTCCTGGTCGGCTCAGGAAACCATTTGGAATTTCAGGAATCGAACTTGGTAAGGTTGTGTTCCTGGCAATTGTTGTATATTTTTTTTCAACTTTAAAGGTCAAACATAATATTAAATAAGCATTATATTTTGAATCAGCAATTATTTCATGGCAAAAGAGAACAACATTGGTTTATAGTTATATTGGCCAGTTATCTAACCTGTTTTGAATGGTCTAATTAAACTTACTAATTTTTCTATTGATCTTTTATTTTTAATTTTCAATTGATCTTTATTTTTCTTTCTTTTTGGGAGCAGGGGAGGGATGAACTTTGCTCAGATCTTACTTTGGCCCCGATATTCAAGTAATCACTTTTGAACTGGGGTTTGTTGCATGCAATGCAAGGACTTTAACTTCTGTCTTATATCTCTAGCCTTGTATTTTCTTGTTAAAATATTTGCATATGAGTTTTGTCTTCTATATACTTTAACATTCATGGTGTGTTTTCTTCTTCATATTAGAATTTCTTGTACATAACCCTGTGAGTCATTGTCTTTATGGTTAATGATTTTTTTTTTGTGGACTATCTTACCCTTAGAATTATTTTCTCTGTGATAAAGAGACAATTTCTATTTGAAATTATTTAGTTTATTTGCTTTGTGACTACACCTAATGGTTCTGAGGGCTTACTTCTGACTCTGCACTCATGGATCATTCCTCGAAATGCCTGGGTTATCATGAGATATGCCAGGGATCAAATTTGTATCAGCCTCGTAAAAGACCAGCATTTACCTAGTGTACCTTTTTTTCTTACCCAATTGATTTACCTTTAACTTTCAACTATAGATCACACATTTTAGGAAAAAACTTTCCAAATTTCATTTCCATCTGCCTTATGAATTTCCTCAAAAAAATTACAAAAACGAATACAAATTTTTATAATTACCATTTGTATCAATATTATATATCTATATCTGTATCTCTATCTATGGTAATTTTGAGGGAAGTATACATCTGTCTTACTCCTGACTCTGTACTCAAGAATGTTTTTTTTTGCAGTGCTCAGAAACCATAAGGATGCTGAGAATTGAGCCGGAGTACAAACCAAGCACTCAACCCACCATAATATTCCTCCAGTTTGTCGCATCTGTAATTTTTATACCCTCTATTTCACTCCATTTGTCTCTGATTAAATCGTCTTTGCATTACTTCTACTATTGCCACCACACAGAATTATTGTTGATGTTGCATATGATATGTCAAGGCCTCTTTGTTCAGACACTTCAGGGAGTTCCCTGGGCCCCCTAGAAATTGGGTGCAAAGTTCAGCGAAAGACAGAGATACACTCAGTTGTTGTGGTGAATCTTAATTGTGTGAATACACAAATATGGCCTTGATTAAATATCACTTTACCTGGAAAATCAGCATCAAGATAATCATAAAAATAACTTTGTAATTCTCAAAGTAAATTTGTCTGGCTTTGAGCCAGAGCTAGAGCATAATGGTAGGGTGCTGGCGTTGCATGCGCTGACCCAAGACAGACTTGGTTCGATCCCCGGCATCCCATATGGTCCCAAGCCATGAAGATTTTCTGAGCACATAGCCATGAGTAACCCCTGAGTGTCACCAAGTGTGGCCCAAAATCAAAACAAAAGAACAACAACAACAACAAAAGTGTTTTGCTTACTCAGATGAAAGGAATCCTTCATAGGAACACCTGAAAAACTTGCTAATCTTTTAATTTTTATCAGAATTGACATCCAAGGTCCAGCCTAGGTGTAAAAAATTTTGAGATGTTGTTTGCCCTTAGATACAGAGAAGCTCTGGCTCAACTCCCCTCTGTCTTTTAATTGTAACCAACACTAAAGATCTGTGAGTTATCTGTTTAAAGAAACTTATAGATCAAACATCTGTACTAATAAGTCTTTTTCTATAAAGTACAATTTTTTTAACCTTGGAGGAAAGCAGATGTTGTCAGTCTCTCACACGTAAAATTCAAGTTTAAAAACACCTCTTAGTATTCAATAAAGACACACGCAATTATGATTCACCACAACAATTGAGTGTGTGTCTGTCTTTCACCGAACCCTAAACCCACTCTTCTGGGGACACAGAGTACTCCCTTAAGTGTCTGGACAAAGAGGCCATGACAAAATATTATGTAATTTTCCTCTATCTCGTAAATACATTTTTTTCATTTACTATATGTAACAATCGGCTTTAAAATTCTATTTTTTAAAGCTACTGATGGAGGGAAGAAGGTCCTCTGGTGATGCATATGGTCCTGGAATAACATATGCATGAAAATCACAGCACTTTTTATGTTCAATTAACAGTACTGTATATCTGTGTCTAAATAAAAAGGTTTTTAAGCTGTAAACATCTAATTGAATCTTTTATTCAATAATAATTTTGAAATTTTTATGATACCAAGTTCAAATATGTTTTACACAGTGTTTTATCTTTAGTGTAATCTCTTATTATTTGTTTAGAATAATTATACATTTCTTTGTCTCCTTTCACTTTGTTGTTGCTGCAACAACAGATGGTTTTTATAGGTATTAAACTAAGTGTAAGATGTAGGGTACTGGGGCCTGGAAGGTGGCGCTAGAGGTAAGGTGTCTGCCTTGCAAGTGCTAGCATAGGACAGATTCCCCCGGGTCCCATATGGTTCCCCCATGCCAGGGGCAATTTCTGAGGGCATAGCCAGCAGTAACCCCTGAGGGTCAAACGGGTGTGGCCCAAAACCAAAAAAAAAAAATAAAATAAAAAAGCTGTAGGATTCTTATCCTTTTCCACAGCTCTAGCTAAGTATTGCACATTCTTTCAGTTTTGGGGAATGTAGACATATGTTTACGATGTGGCTATTTTTTCTACTGAGACATTAAAAGTCCCTAAAAGCTGTATAAGTCAGCATTACAATTTCATACCTCTAAACATACTGGAATCTTTCAAAATCCACCATGAAAATACTACTACTCTCAAAATGATACATTGTATATATTTTTGGACCCCATTCCCATTCTCCTTTATGAGTGAACATTTTTTAGTCAAAAGTTATTTTGTATTTTAATAGCATTTCTTATTTGAATATTTTTGTTCTATATGTGACAAAAACCATTTTAATTTTGTATTTTAACTCCAAAGATCATTGCTATTATAATGTATGATGTTGCAAAGGGCATAATTTATCTTTAAAAAATGGATAATTTTTTAAAAAGATAACTGGTTAGTATTCCATTTGACATATATATATGGTAGACATACAGACAATAACTACTTTATCCAATCAACTACTGATTGATATTCTTGTCGTTTACATATTTTGACTATTGTAAAAAAGAATTCTATAAATATAAGGATGTAAATAGCATTTCAAATTTGTACTTTTATATTCTATAAATAATTGTCCAGAAATGTATTGTTAGATAATATGCATTTTCATTTTTATTTTTTAAGGAATCTTCCTAAATCTTACATTGAGACTGTTTCAATTAAAATATTATGTGTAAAGATTTTTAACATATTTTTATTGATTTATATAGTTTCTTTTGATTATTCTAATAAAATATATTTTAAAAATTATTTACAAATGGTGTGTGCCTAGTTTATGAATATATTTTATACATTTCTCTCATATTTATGTGTTTTAGTCAATTATTAATTTAAGTAGTTTTCTGAAAGAATAATTTGAAGGTTCTTATATATATTCTCAAGTTGTCTGCTTGCTGAGACTGTTAAATCTTCATCCTTTCGGCACATAGTTTATTTTGATTGTTATTATACTATATAATCCAGTAAAATATTAAATAGAAAAGATTATAGTAGGCATTATTTCACATTTATAATGTGCAGACTATTTATATTTTGACTATATGGCTGAAGTTTACTACAAGTTCTATGAATATGCTTTATTAGATTAATAGTCTCTTCGTAAACTCAATTAGTAATGATTTTTATAATATAAGGAGCTTGCCAAATACTTTCCTATTGAGATAATAGAATATGACTTCTTTTATTTTGTTAATGTGATTAATCCTTAAATCTAAAATAACTACAACTTTGTAATAATATAAGGTTGAAAATATATTTATAGCTTCAATATAAATACTAAGGTATGATTATTTGTTAGGCATTAATACTTGTAATATAAGAGATTTATAGTCCATGTCTTATGTAAGCACTGTTAGAATGAAATAAGGTATTTCTGGTCACCAACCTGGGAGTTAGTCACCAGTTGGGGTTATGGTCCCCAGAGCACTGGAAATTTGAAAGTTGGCCATCTCTGTCTGGCAAGCTACAATGGAGAAGTGAAAGTAATGGCAAAGGTATCTTAAAAAATTGGTGGAGATATTAATGAGCTCTGAAACTATAAAAAATTCAATGTTATCATAAATAATGAAGTTAATTTAAAAATAAGAGAAAGTAACATCAAATTAACTTTAAATATTTATATGTATTTATAGAAATAAATAATTGGATTCTCCAGATGAGTAAAAAATGGGGAAATTGAAAAGCATCAGAAAATGATCAAAATCAAGTTTGGAAACTTTTTGATTAAGGTATATCTGAGATAAATAGAATTTAACTCTTGGTAACAGGTAACATTTTATTGTACTATATTTTGTTTTTCAAAATTATTCAGTGGAGGGGCGGTATGGGATGCATGCTGGGAACAGGGGTGGAGGGAGGACAACATTGGTGGTGGGACTGTCCCTGATTCAATGTCACTATGTACCTGAAATACTACTGTGAATGATTTGTAATCCACTTTGGTCAAAATAAAAATTATTAATAAAAATTTATTCAGTGAAGAGGGGCTGGAGCCATGGCTCAGCAGTAGGGCATTTGCCTTGCATGAGGCTGACCCAGGGCAGAATACAGTTCAATCCTCCAGTATCCCATATGTTCCCCCTAGCCAGGAGTGATTTCTGAGCACAGAGCCAGAAGTAACCCCTGAGTGTCACGAGGTGTGGCCCAAAATCAAACCAAACCAAACCAAACAAACAAAAAAAGAAAACTTCAAAACACTTCAGAAAGAAATGGAAGAAGACCTTAGAAAACAGATTATTCCATGCTCATGAATTGAAAAAATCAATATCAAAATGACCATCTCACCTAAACTACTATGTAATTCAATGCAATCCCTATTCAAATTCAGACAGCACTATTCAAGGACTTAGAACAATCAATTATAAAGTTTGTGTTAAACCATAAAAGTTCTAGAATAGCCCAGTGCATATTGAAAAACAAAGAAGTGGGAGGCATTTCATTACCTAATTTGAAGCTCTACTACAAAAACATAGTGTTCAAAGCAGCATGGTATTGGAACGAAGACAGATTTTTAGACCTAATCCAGTGACAAATCTCCAAGCATATGGTCAACTAATCTTTGACAAAGGAGACAAGAATTTGAAATGGAACAAAGATAGTCTCTTCAACAAATGGAGTTGGAACAAATGAATAACTAAATGTAAGAAATTAAGGTTTGATCCATAGCTCACATTTTACACAAAAATTAATTCAATGTAGATTAAATATCGAGATTGGACCCAAATCCATAAAGTTTATTGAGGAAAACATAGGCAGACCACTTCGAAACAGTCCTCAAGGGAGTCTTTGATGATAGGATGCCAATGGCTAGAGCAATAGTGTCTCAAACCTAAAGAAATGGGACTACATAAAACCAAAAAGTTTCTGTATGCACAAGAAATAGGAAAATTTGAAGGCAACTAATGTATGGGAGAACATTTTTGCATTCAACATATCAGATAAAAATTTGATATCTAGGATATACAAACTACTCACAAAGAATAACTTCACAAAACCTAAAAACCCCATCAAAAATGTGCTGTGACATATTATTAAATATAATGGATTGGGCAGCTAAACTGTATTTAAAAAGGTTGTCTATTTTCATAGTTTCTTATAGTATTTATGTTAATTCTATGGAGCAAGTTTTCTCTTAAAAATAATTCAGTTGAAATTTTGGCAATAAATTTACAGCATATTTTATGTAAGCAATTTAAAAATACTTTCATGAAAGTTGTTTACAACTATGTAAAAAGTTTAGTTAAATAATAAGTTATGAGACAATAAACATTTTAATTACTTAATAAAGAACTTTGTTGTAATGGCCATTTTAGGAGTTTTAGCTTTACATCAAGAAATGCATAAAACTGAGGTCATTGAAGTGGCAACTTAGAAATTTATTTTCTTGAACTCACTGTTCTTTTACCCTTAAACTTTGCTGAAGATTCAGAATTCCCATGTTATAGCACAAAGCATTTTATTTATATGATGCATGTGAGGATAGTGAGTTTGTAGGGATAAATTATAACTTCAGCTTATTGGTTATCTTTGATGATCCTAGAAAGAGATATTTTTAATTAGAAGGATTTTTTGCATTGCACATATATTATCAATGTATTTTAATTCTATAGATTGTGAACAAAGGGGCTAATGAGTTTACTAAAAAGTTCATATAAAATACTGGGAATGCCAGTTAATAAGTGTTTACAATGCATTAGTATACATGGAAATAAATAAGAAAACATAAATCAACAGAAGAGGCTATATATTTTGATGAAACAGAGATGAGACTTCTACTACTCTCCACTTTCTGTCCTTTCATGAAGCCATTCCTTTTAGTACTTACTCAAAAATTATGTCTTAAAACACATCACTTTATTTTAATGAAGAAGTAAAATTGCAGGACATCACATTTGGAATGTGTATCTATATCAGGAAAATGTAAACACCCACTCAGATATTAAAGGGAAAGAACCAATTTTAGGAGGCCAGTCACCAAGAAATAAAGAGGACACCAACAGAGCATATGATAATAGATTTATTAAAGCTCAGCTCTAAGGGCCAGCAAGTCAAAAGAACTGGGAGCCTTAAGGAGAAGGCAGGCAATTCATACACAAATTTTTGTTTTCTTGCCCTACCTTCGCATTTTCATTAATTATCTAAGGCAAAACAAATGTACAGAAGTAGTAAATATTAGGACACTCTGGTCAGAATGTGCATACATTGTTTTCCTGCTAGTCAATACATCCTGCCTTACGGATTATAATGTCCTGCAGACTCATTTCAAGGTTCCAGGCAATTTGGCCAGTTCAGACATATAGAAATATTCTGTAGAAAAAATAGTGGGATCAAATTTTGAATACTAAAAAAGTCCTTTAGCCGTATAATTGGTTTTCCAACAAAAATTTTCTGTTTCAAAATCTATTTATATGACCCAAATCCTCTCTTATAGCAATGTGGCCACTAAAAAAATAGTTGGTTTTAGTGAATTACTTAAACTTCATGATAATGAGCCATATCTATCTATTCCACTTTCTATTTCAAATTTGAAATTCATGAAGGCATTTGAAATCTTTCACTAAAAACTTATTGAATTCTTTATTTTTAGAGTTTTGAGCCACAGACAGTTCTGCTTAGGGATTACTTCTGACTGCTCAAGGTTCTCTCCAATAGAGGTTCAGAGGACAATATTGGGGACTGGGGTTTGAACCAGGTCACCTGCATGCAAAGCAAGTGTCCTACACTTGATACTATATTTTAGCCCCACGGCTTGTGTTTTTTACCTATCATTTTAAGATATTTTATTTGGCACTTTGAAAATTTGGGGGAAGACATTCTGCCATTCTTAGGTTTTGTTTGTTTTCATTCACATGGAACAAGTTTCTTATAATCAATACATTATTAAAGCTAAAATAGAAAAATATTAGTAAGAAAATGTTAATTAATTTATTGGCAAACTCTTTCCTTCCTAAAGTATTTTTAGCTGATAGGTCAGAAATAAAATTTAAGTATTTCTAACTTTAAAACCATATATTAATTAGAAATGTTCATGCTGATACAATTAGATTTTGCTAATAAAATATTTCAGTTCCCTTTAATTTTGATATAAATACAATTTGCTATGTTCATGAAGATTTAAAAATCTATGTTGCTGCAAATGGAAGTTTCTATTGGTCTGTAACATAATTTTCTCACATTGTTAAATTTGATCCCCTTTTTAAATTTAGATTTGATGGTTAGAGAGATACTAGAGCAGATAAGAAACTTGCACTATAGGGCTAAAATTATAGCACAGTAGGTATCCTCACATAAGATTGACTAGGTTTCAATCCCTGTCATTCCTTATGGTCCCCAGAACCCACTAGGAGTGATTCCTGAGTACAGATTCAGGAGTAACCCCTAAGTATCATCTGGTATGGCCCCCAAACAAACAAAATACATTGTTTAAAATAAGAAAATTACCTTGCAAGCAAGCCAACCCAGGTTTGATCTCTGGAGCCACATATAGGCTTCTGATCCCCACTGCAAGAGTGATCCCCCAATACAGAGCCTGGAGTAAACCTGGAATATAGCTCATTGTGACCCAAAACCACCCCCCAAACAAAATAAATAAAATTAAACCTAGATTTTAGATTGTTGCTTTACAATCAAAGATGGCTTATACTTATAATCTAACTACTCATATTCTATATTGAAGTTGACTAAATTTAAGCTATTTTAATTATTACATATACTTATGATTTTTTTCAGGAAAAAATAGTAAATTTTTAATAATCCAGTATTAACTGAGGGAATTTTTAGGTAGTTACTGTTTAAATAATTTTATTTGAAATAATATAAGACCTTTTGGAGGTTCTTATGAAGTAACTAGCAAAAAATATCTAAATTAATAGAAATGCCCCATACTATGTGCCAGAAAATTTACTTTACCAATATAAATATTTCCATAATTACTAATACCTAATAGCAATATTTCTTTTACTTTTTGTTTGTTTTTTGGGCCACACCCAGTGATGCTTAGGGATCACTCCTGACTATGTGCTCAGAAAACACTCCTGGCTTGGGGGACCATATGGGATGCCAGGGAATAAAACAGCAGTCTGTCCTAGGCTAGCGTGGGCAAGGCAGACAGACACCTTTAGCCTTGCACTACTGCTCCGGCCCTTATTTCTTGAAACCATTCTTGATTGACACTTTGACGATGAAGAGCTCACTTTACTCTTCCATTTTTGACTGAAGTCTTATGTTTTCTGTTTTATTCCTCATTCTAATTCTCAAATTTTATACAATCTTACAGTATAACATTTTTATTTTATCTTCCTAACATAAATAAATGTATTACACACATATATGAAGTTACATTTTGCCAATTTATGAAGTAAGAATTACTATTAAAGAATCATGCAGAAGCACTACGGACATATCCAATATGATGTTAGAAAATAATTTAATGCCAAAAATAGCACAAAATATTTAGACAAAATATGTAAAAATAAAGAAACAATGATGATAAAATAGATATTATAGCTAAATAGAAAAAGAAACAAAAATATTGCACAATTTATAGATCTACAAAAAAAGTTTAAAATAGAAATTAGAGGAAATAATACCTAGAATAATTCAATGTATATTTGTAGATTTTAGTGAAAATAAATGACAATGCATACAAAGGATTTATTATTAAAGATTAGCATGTAACTAACTCTTGAGAGTTTATTTATACAAATCTCAACTAATATCACTTGCATTAATAAAAACTACTTTCTAAAGAGATCGCTATCATCATATGTTTTCACCTTTTAATTTGTTTGTGCTAATCATATAAAATTAGAGAATCAACTGTTAATGATAACAGGTGTGCTTGTTAGCATACTTAATGGGTATTTTGATTAGTTCATATCCAAAGTGTGCAAACAGTTTTGATTACCTGTATACAGTAAAACATTATAGCAAAACTCCAAGATGAAGTCATAAAAATTTTTGAATTTCAATCTGAAAAATATCCTTCAATTTAAAGCAATGTCTTGAAGAGAAAGTAAAATAAGATCTGCAATCTATGTCATATATAGTCATGTAAATATAGAGTCATTTAAATGTATCATTTAAGTTAGAAGACTGATTACCTATTTACAAAACCCTTTGGAGGGTTCAGTCAGCAACCAGAGATGAAAGCTTAGAATTCTATTTTAAATGTTTCCATACTAAAATGTTCACAGTCCTCCATATGCTTTATTTTAAGCTCAATTGTGAGTTCAACAGAAATTTTCAAGTCAAATTAATAACAGTACAAATTATTATTAGTTTAACTTTTACAGTGATCAATTTTTGTTATATGAGTAGATATAAAAGATGGCACTTCTTTAGTATCTATTTTTGCAATTCCACTCCTTAATTTAAATTTTGAATTCTTTAACTTTAGTTTTTATTAAGGTAAACTGATTTACAAAACTGAAAAAGTTTATATGTTTTAGGAACACAATTTTATTCCCACCACCAAAGTGACAATTATGTTCACTGGACCCTTAGCATCTACCCAGTTACTAGGTAAACTCCATTCTGTAAGATGAAGTTAAATGTTTATTTTCATTGATCACTGTCTGTTCCCTTGCTCTGTTTCATTTGGAGCCTACATGTGAGTGATTGAGATTATCTGATATTTGTTCTCCTTATAATTTATGTTTCTTATGTGACCCCTGCAGGTCCCCCTATGTTATTGCAAAAGGAAAGACTATTTTTTAATACCTGAGTTGTGTTTTATTGTTTATTTTATTCACTCAACTATTATTGTTTAATTGATTTTGGTTGTTTTCAGATCTTGTCTATTATAAATAGTTTTACAATGGATATAGATGTGATTCTATTATTTCAAAATAGTCTTTATTTGTGTTTGTGATAAGTATCTAATACAGGGGTGAGAACAGGATTTTGACCCTCACTCAAAGTGGCAAAATGAAGTATGGGTTTAATACATTATTTTTAAAATTATATGCTTTTGTGTGAGTGTTTATTTTGGCAGGTCCTTACGTGGTGTGGCTCTCTGACTCACAGTTTAAAATTTTGGCTCTTTGTGTCGAACTTGTTCGCCACCCCTGATCTAATACTTGACTTTATATATATTTCACTTAATATTATATATTTGTTATATGTGTTTAGAACTTCAGATAGTTTTATATTTTGTATGACAATGAAAGGATCTCTAGAGAAAAGTAATAGACTATTATAAAGCTCTGAATTTATTGTTATAAGTAACAATAGCATTGCTTCTTATAAACTATATTATATAAAAAAGAAAGAAATTTAGTTCCAGAAAGGTTTCCTGATTAAAAATTATTTAAAGAAAAGATGTAGACTTTTTATGTTTTAGTTGTGTCATTACTTGCTTTATAAAACATGTCCAGTACTGTGACTCTTACTGCCTTAATCCAGAAGAATTTTCAACAAAGTGACTCTATAAAGACCGGAATATGCCAAAACTGCAGTGGGGAATTTTCAAAAAAATAAAGTAACAAATGTTAAGTGATGTGTGAGAATACGTCTGGCTATGTTCCTAAAATCACTCCAAATAGGAAGTCATTTTGCAAGCCTTAATAAGCATGTTGGAGCCACTTTAAAATCAACTTTTTAATCATTTATTTACAAAGAAGCCCTAGTGCTTATGACTCACATATAAATTTACACTATATTTTTGTTCCCTGAAGAGGAATTAGCATACTGATCTCAGCACATATTTGAATTCTGGAAAGGTAATCTGCTAATATAATCCTGCCAAGAGAAGTGCTCAAAATAATATTTTTAAATGAAAAATAATGGAAAATAAATGGAAAACATTGACTTATGTTGATTACATTTAGCAAAACTCCCAAACTATTTGAATGATCAGCTAGAATTGGTTTTTCCAGATAGGAAGTCTTTCCACTTCTTAACATTAATTAGCATTTAAATTCAATTTCCTTCAGCTTTTTAGGATCTCTATAACCTTAAAAGTAGAATCTTTCACCAAATTCAAATGGCATGTTGCTGATGTCCCCTAGATTTTGACTGAACGGTAAAGGTGCCATTTAATAGAACTAATCTCTAGATCCTCTTTAATTTTCTACCCTCCAAAAAATTTAAGTGATTTCTGATGATGTGGTGTTTCTCAAAAAAAATTAAGCTTTTTTCCTTACAATATAAAATAAGACATTTTGTACTTAAACATTACCATCATCCCAAATTATGTTTTATTTAATTTGTTTCTCAAGTAGTTAGAAGTATATATATGGCAAGGGATATCTGTTTAAGGAAAGATATCCATATTCAAAACTTTCTGTTATTTTGTAGAATTATAAGGAGGTAACATAATACTAGTTTTGTAGTAGAATATTAAAGCGATATGGGAATCTATAAGTACATACAAGGACATTTATTGCCTTGTTTACTTCACTTTTTCATGTTTCTTGCCAACAATTTAGTTTAATGCCGTACTCACCCACTTGTATATACCCTTATATCAGAACTCATATTTTGAGATAATAGAATAGATTCAGTGACATCTTACCTGAAAGTGAATGCAGTTACTCTGCAAAGAAGGTAAAACCAGTTTTTCATTTTTGGGTATCAGTGGTGAATTTTCAACATACAATCATTATTTCTTATAAATATTCAATTTTGCAATTCTGTTCATGGTGTGATGCATTCTTCTTTCATCATTCCCTTCTTTCCTTCCTCCCTCTTTTTTACATCCTTCTCTCTCTTTTCTTCTTCTTTTTTCATTTTTTTTCTTTTTTTTGTTTTTTTTTACTCCTTCTTTCCTTCTTTTCATTTCCTTCTTTTCTTACTTTTTCTTTCTTTTTTCTTTGTTCTTTCTTTTACTTTTTTTCTTTTCTTCCTTGCTTCTTACTTCTTTTATCTTTCCTTTCTTTTCCTTTTTTCTTGCCCTCCTTCCTTCTTTTTCTTCCTTCAATCTTTCCATGCTTTCTTTTTTATTTTTCCTTTCTTCCTTCATTTCCCTCTTCTTTACTTCATTCCTTCTTTCCTTTCACCCTTTTCCCTTTTACTTCCTTCTTATATTCCTTCCTTGCTTCTTTCCTTCTTTTTCCTTTCTTCCTTTTTCTTTCATTCTCCAATGGCTTCTCATTTTTATTTTTATCTTTCCTCCACATTTTAATCTTTACATTTCTTTCTTCTTTTCCTCCTCTAATTCTAGTATTGTAGGAAATGCATGACAGTGAAAGGAATCACATAGTTGTCACATTGTTGCTTTAGATATATAGTAACATTTAACTCAAAAATATATGTTCAGTTTAGGAATTTATAATAGAAATATATGTGCTACATTGGTGGGGGGGTTAGGTCACATCTGGTGATGCTAACGGGTTATTCCTGACTATACACTCAGAAATCGCTCCTGGCTTGGGAAACCATATGAGATGCCCAGTAATCCAACCAGGGTAGGTCCTGGGTCAGTGGTGCGAGAGGCAAATTTCCTACCACTGTGCCATAGCTCCTGATCCCATGTTTTATATTTTTTATTTTATTTTGTGTTTAGAGGTCATATGTGAGGTTTTTAGAACTTACCTCTGTGCACAGAGTTCAGTCTTGGTAGTATTTGAGGACAGTATTGGGTGTGGAATTTTTATTGGCTGAGTTATAGGCTTGATAAGCACATTAACTGCTTTAACCCTTTTATTAATTTCAATTCAAGATTGATTTTAAATGCTAAATCCTATTGATAGAATTTTTCATAAAATAGAAGTCCAATTTTAAACAATACATTCAAAAATTATCTTAAAAACTAGCATTTTGGGGGCCAGAGAGATAGCATGGAGGTAAGGTGTTTGCCTTTTATGCAGAAGGATGGTGGTTCGAATCCCGGCATCCCATATGGTCCCACAAGCCTGCCAGGGGAGATTTCTGAGCATAGAGCCAGGAGTAACCCTTGAGCACTGCCAGGTGTGACTCCCCCCCAAAAAAATGAATAAATTTAGCATTTTTGTGGTTCTCTATCAAATCCTTTTATGTTCTGGGGGCAAGCTCTTGCCGGTATGGGGTTTGGGTAGACCCCAGGCCAAAGGCCTTCTCCCTAGCTTGAGGGGTGCTGGAAATTGCTGGGTTGTGCTGAGGCAGTCACTGGCAACTTTTATTCTCACTGGTCTCCATTTTCAAAACCGCCCGGGGGCGTATTTATAGTATTCCCTATGATTAAGGTATGTTTTGCATATGCACAATGTCCATCTTGTATTCTGTCCTTGCCCACCACCCTACAATCCCATTTCTAGTTCTTCACTCCCTCACCCCCAACCATCATTACCCCTCATTTACCCTTTTTACCTTCAGTACTGCACAGGCCAAATCACAGACCAAAGTGGTGTACCGGATTTAACACCCCCCAACTATTTCAAAAGACATATATATATGTCTTTTGAATATCTTATATGTATTTACTTTACAACTATAACTCTTACTAAATAGTTTCTAATACAGTGACGATTTTCCCCACTATTGTCTGTTCTTCTCTTTGTGATCTGTTCAATAAGGAATTCTGATAGAAGAGTCCCTCAGTTTAAAGTTTATGTTAGAGTCAAGTCAAGGGGATTGTTGGACTTATTCTAGTGGCCCCCATATGCACCAATAATGCCATGTGACATTGTTCCTCTTTTGCATAGGCACATTAAAATGGAAAAATGCTATGCATACAAACAAGTTCTTATCTAATAGAGATAGGAACACACAAACCATGTAATGCAATGGGACCTTACACCCTGAACATTGTCGTAATGACCTGGTTCAGGCCTCAGAATAATGGGCATTCTCCATTCACCCATGAACCAGGGATGCCATCTACGAAACAACCACGATTGTCTATAACATTACCTGGAAGCAATCCTCTACCAGGGAAGACCCTAGCACTGCTCTGGCATTGATCTACTCAACTTCCCTTAACACGCAGAAGACTTAAGAACAACAAATTGCTTTCAGGACAGGGCTCTCTGCATTGCCCTCTAATTGTGAGGTGAAACTAGAGGACGCTCCACATAATCCTGACTTTGATGTAAGATATGCACAGATTCCAGGATCTTTAACTACAGAAACCTGACACCAACAACAGTGACTGTGTGAAAAATAAAAGTGTTTTGGTATTACAGACAATGTCTTGAGTTGGACAACCTAGTATGCCTACAGCCTAGAGTTGTTCTTATGCCAGAAAACTTCAGGGGTAAGGTCTCCTTGTATTTATGCCAAGGCTTTTTCTTTCCATGTCTCCCATATTTTGCTGGGCCTATGTAAACAACAATTGCCACTCTAACACCATTTTTGCTGTGCTCCTTTGACTTTAAGCTTTAAAAAAACACTTAAACTTTTGAGGTTATTTTAAATTAACATGCATGTGCATGGAACTGTAAAAAAAATACTATGCCTTCAATGTTAAAGGAGTTACATAAATTTTGTAGCTTTAGATTGCTTTATGTACTGCTAAGAAATGTTAAATGTTCTACAAAACTTCAGGGACAAAGTAATGGTGCATGTGTTTTGTTTTATTTTTTCTTAATGTTTTTGCCTAAAAGTTAAAAATTAAGGTGTCAGCAAGGGGATTTCTTCTGAGAATTCTGTTTATGGGTGATTGTCTTCCCACTGTAACTTCACCTTGTCCTTCTCTCTTTGCATCTTTGTCCTCATAAAATAAAAAGAGAAAAAAAAACTATCATTTATGTCTAGAATACAAAACCATTGATCATAAAGATATATGCACACCTATATTCATTACAGTACTATTTTCAAAAATTAAGCTCTGAAAATAAATCATGTGCCAAGTGTATGAAGCAGTCCTTAGTTACTGTCTTTCGTGTAGGCAATCTAGGTGATTGTCAGACAACAAAAAATAAAATTAATGCATCAATAATGTAAAATTTATGCTGAAAATTCATAAATACTTTATATATACAGACACACAAAAACACACAGACACACACCTATATATACACATATAAGTATATATGTATATATAATATACAGATATAAATACACAAGGTATACTTATCCCCCAATGTTTGTCAATTATATATATATATATAATATACAGATATATTATATATATAAGTATACAAGGTATACTTATTCCCCCAATGTTTTCTGTCAACTAGGATAAAAATTATTTTCCATTTTTATAATTTTCTATTGCTTTTCCAATACCATGAATAGCAGTTCAATAATCTTCATGTGAGTTTTCTCAGTACTCTAAGAAATAGCTCATTTGGGCCATGAGACAACTTATTTAGAGCAGTTTCCTGGCCTCTTACTATCTCCTACTTATCTCAGACTTCAATTTCCTCTTTCGAAAGTTAGCTCAATGCTTTCAATCTGATGTTCATTTGCCCTGACAGAAAAGACAGAAGAAAAATAGGAGTTCAGTAATTCTTCTTTGTATTATCTTCTAACTTCAGCTTGAGTTCTGAATAGAAGACCTGATTTTCCATTCCAATGTTTTCTGTTGATGAGTTCCAAATATTACTTTTAAAAAGTCTTTTATCATATGATTAACTTATTTAAAAATGTATAGGGCCACAGTGATAGTGCAGCAGTTTTGGTATTTACTTGCATGCAGCCTACCAGGGTTCATTCACCAGCATTCCATATGGTCCCCTGAACTTGTCAGGAATGATTTCTGAATACAAAGCCAGTAGTAGCCCCTGAGTACAGCTAGGTGTAGCCCCAAACAAAAAAAATTAATAAATGCTAAAAACTTGGAGTTATAAGATAGGAAGTCTTAAAACTTGACTGTTACATCACAGATACTATCTTGTAGATAAAATGCAATTTGAAGGGTAAATAAAATTTGAGGTTATATGTAGAAGGGCATGACTTTGCAAGTACAATCAGTTTACAAAAAGGAGGTAACTGCTGAATTGTATTTGAAAGGCTTTATTTTCATATTTTTCTTTCTTTATATGTGCATTCAGACATTGTTTGTTCCCACACATATCAATCTCTTTAGTGCAATGGTTCTGTCGACTCCATTAGGATTTACTGTCTCCATATATTTGAAGAGAATCTGCTTTGGATTTTTGTCTGTTTGTTTTTGTTTTTTATGCAATAGGCCTAAGATTTAGGTCCTCATACATTGTAAGGAATGTGATCTACTACTGAATCACATTTCCAAGCACAGGTCTTTAAATTTTACATTTTTTCTTTTTAGATTGAATTAATGATTTATGACATTTACAATATACTTTTAGCGTTCCTCTTAGTGTTCTTGTTATTTTCATAATTTGCTATAACCTATAAGCAAAACCCATCTCTGGAGAAGTCTAAAATGTGTGTTACCTAATATATCACTATAAAAAATCACCATTAATTAGACTGGTAACAGTAAATTCATTCACATCTATAGTTTTAATTTTAATCACTTTAAGAAAAAACTACAAACTGTATGATTTAACAAAAGGAATTTATAGTTCTATAGTTCTGGAGAATGGAAGTAAAAAATAAATCAGTTTAATAGAAAAAGAAATCAGAGATTTGTCTGTCATCTGTGTCTTTATTTTGCCTTTATTTCTATCTGAGCTTATTGAATACTGTATCTTTAAATATGGATTATAGGTATGTTACTATTTAGTTTGAGTACATGAAAGAAAATAAAAATAAATTGAATTTATTATTTTGTTTTATCTTCTTTTTACAATCATATGCTTATGTTTAAAAAATAAGACTTCAAATAAAATGGATTTTAAAATAAAAATAATAAATCAGTTTGAATTCTTCTTACTTCCATCTAATTATAAAATTTCATTGTAAATTTTAGTCAATAGGATTACCTTATTTTAATTCTTTCTCTTGTGACAAATTAAATTCATTTAATTACTTACATTCATTTAAAATAGATTCCAAATATGCTTTTACTAATTAGTATAATATGTCAATAAATTTTATTTTAGGTTGATTTTAAAAAACACTTTGTTATACGTCAGTGAGACACTACTAGAAACCACTTAGGCACTTATTAGAAAGCCATTTCTTTTATAGTTCTTAAAATGTCAGATAAAAAATGTGTAAAATTAGTTAATATGTTATGAAACTAACAAAGAACTACAGAAGCTAGAAAGTGAAAGATTTAAACAGCTTTGTTTTGGAACTGAAATCCCTAGGTGGTCTATTCTGAAAGTAACATTGCCACAAGGCATAGACCCCAGCATTGTTAGAAACCACTCAAGTCATCTGCCATTTTGTCAGATGTGTGAGCTTCCCCACCTCGTAGATGAAGCTCATCACTGCCTTGACAATGTTGGGTTCCACATCATTAGTTTCCATGTGATTCTATAGCAACAAAATAAGAGAAAATTAATTATAGTAGATGCTGGAAACCAAATAATGGAATTAAAATCCCAGCATTCTCATTTAATGGCCAAGAAACAAATTACACTATTACAGCAGAACCACTTTTGAAACCTCCCGTGATGGTTTCTGCATTTTCACAAAAGTGAAGCTTACATTCTGAAATAAACAGCTTATTTTAAGAAAATGAATCCTATAACATTACTAGGGAGAGTCTTATGAGCAGTTCCTTCCAATATGCAAATTCTTATAACGAAGCCACTTTTTCTTCTTCTTCTTCTTCTTCTTCTTCTTCTTCTTCTTCTTCTTCTTCTTCTTCTTCTTCTTCTTCTTCTTCTTCTTTTTTTTTTTTTTTTTTTTTGGTTTTTGGGTCACACCAGCAGCACTCAGGGGTTACTCCTGGCTCTATGCTCAGAAATTGCACCTGGCAGGCTCAGGGAACCATATGGGATACCAGGTTTTGAACCATCGACTTTCTGCATGCAAGGCAAATGCCCTACCTCCGTGCTATCTCTCCGGCCCCCACGAAGCCACATTTTATATTTTTTGAGAAACTACATATCACATTTGTTTGTTTAGTAATAGAGTAACCTTTTTATTTTAAAATCATCTTTAGATGTACTCAAGCTGGTAAACAGCCTGGCAAATACCGCCTCCTCAAATATTTATACATTTCATTCAAATTCTATTTATAAGGCTGATTAAAACAAAGGTGTTCAATTCAACCCTTTTAAAATGAAGTTTATCCAAATTACTGGCTCCAACTAAGATCAAATCAGAAAGGCTTAAAAGTAACAGATTGAGTTAACACAAATTCAAGGAAGCTAGTTCAGCAGAGATGGGTCTTAATTCTTCCTCCATAACAAGGAAACAGCAAGTACAACTCTTTGGAAAAAGTACTTTGTATAAATGACTTCTTGTTTTCATTTCCTACTCTTCATACTCTAATAACACTCTACACTAAGAAACTGCTTTACAAGCTTTATTAGCAATTTGAACACAATGGTATACTAAATGGCAAATTATATACTCAAAATTACTTTTATGCCTTCTACATTATTTTTGGTTTTGTCTTAAAAATATAACACTTTCTAAGTGAGTGAAACAAAAATATTTTGTGCACTATTATCTATTGTAAATTTATATAATTTGGTCCACAGATCATAGATAGGAAGTTCTGACTTCTATATACTATAAAATAAAATACTACATAATTGTCTGAAAAAATATATTAAGCTTCTATATAATCACTTTATTTTGCCAGTTCATATAATTTTCTTATTTATTTTCCATATCTGGTAACACTTAACTTTCAGATGTGTATCTATTTTTATTCAATTTATAAAGCTTTATTACAATACAAGTTAATGAATTAAATCTATATAGTAATTTAGGTACAATAATAATTTTGATTATGTTGATTCTTCTTATCCATCAGCAGGGGATGTTTCTTCTATTTCCTTAGGTCCTCTTCAATTCTTTCTGGAGCATTTTGAAGTTTTCATGGTAGAGGTCTTTCACTTCTCCTGTCAGGCTGATTCCTAGGTTCTTGATATTTTTAGATACTATTTTAAATGAGATTGACTATTTAATGTCTTTCTCTTCTACTTTGTTATTTCTATAGAGGAAAGCTATTGTTTTTTGTGTATTGATTTTGTAACAATTCACTTTGCTGTTTTGGTTTATTGTTTCTAAGTATTTTACTGAGTTTTCTATATATATCATCATATTTTCTGCAAAAAGAGATAGTTTAACTTCCTCTTTTCCTATCTGGATTCCTTGAATTCCCTTCTCATGTCTGATAGCGATTGCTAGTACTTCTAAAACTATGTTGAATAAGAGAAAAGAAAGTGAGCTGCCTTGCCTAGTTTATGACCTTAGTGGATAAGTTTTCAGTTTTTCACCATTGAGGATGATGTTGGCTGTGGGCTTTTTATAGATAGCTGTAACTATCTTGAGAAAGGTTTGTTCTAACCCGATTTTGCTGAGTGTTTTCAGCATGAATGGGTGTTGAATTTTGTCAAAAGCCTTCTCTGCGTCAGTTGAAATGATCATGTGTTTTTTGGTCTTTTTTCTTGTTGATGTTGTGTATGATGTTGATTGATTTGTGTATATTGAACCATCCATGTATTCCTGGAATGAAACCGACTTGGTCATGGTGTATAATCTTTTTGATGTATTGTTGGATTTGATTTGCTAAGATTTTGTTGAGGATTTTTGCACCTATGTTTATGAGTGAGATTGATCTGTACTTCTATTTCTTGGCAGTGTCTTTGCCATATTTGGGAATGAATATGATATTCGCCTTGTATAAGGAGTTAGGAAGGATTCCTGTTTTTTCAATGTTTTGGAAGAGCCTGAGAATCAGTGGTTGTAATTCTTTTCAGAATGTTTGATAGAATTCACCCGTGTAACCATCTGGAACTAGACTTTTGTGCTTGGGGAGTTTCTTAATTACTGTTTCGATTTCCTCAGGTGTGATTGGACTGTTTAGGCTTTCTACATCCTCTATATTCAGTCTCGGGAGATGATTTTTTTTTTTTCAGAAATCTGTCGATTTCTTCAGGGTTCTCTAGCCTAACTGAGTATATTTGTTCATAGTATGCCCTCATGATATCTTTGATTTCTTAGGGTTCTTTTATAATCTCTCTCCTTTCATTTGTGATTCTATTTATTTGGGTGTTTCCCCCTTTTTTTGGTGAGTCTTGCCAGCATTTTGTCTATCTTGTTTATTCTTTTGAAAAAAACAGCTCTGGATCTCATTGATTTTTTGTATTATTTTCTTTGTTTCTATGTTGTTTATTTCTGCTTTGGTTTTTGTTATTTATTTTCCTCTGATTGTGGTTGGCTTTCTTTATTGTTGTTTTCCAAGTCCTTAAGGGGTCTTTGTAAACTATTATTTTTGTCATTTTCTTCTCTCCTGACATAGGCCTGTATTGGTATGAGTTAACCCCTAATTACTGCTTTTGCTGTGTCCCACAGATTTTTACAGTTTATCTCTTCGTTATCATTTGTCTCAAGGAATCTTTTTATTTCTTCCTTGAGTTCTTCTTTGATCCAGCTGTTGTTGAGCAGCATGTTGTTTGATCTCCAGGTGTTGGATTTTCTCCACATTTCATTTTCTTTTTACAATCAATCTTGATCCCTGTTGCATAATGGTCTAATGGAGAGCTTCTAATAATCCTTATGTTTGTGACTTTGTGCAAGTTAGATTTGTATCCTAAGACATGGTATATTCTTGAGAAGGTTCCATGAGGACTTGAGAAAAATGTATATTCTACTTTCTTGGGGTGGAGAGCCCTGTGTATATCCGTTAATCCTATTTTCTATAATTTCTCACTAAGGGCTCTTATGTCTTTGTTAGTTTTCTGCCTGGTGGAACTGTCTAGTGGTGATAGTGTCGAGTTGAAATCCCCTACTACTATCACATTTCCTTACATATATATCTCTAGGTTTGTGAGCAAATGCTTTACATATTTTGTTGGTTCTCTGAGCACTTTCTTGAGTTTTTTTTATTATCTTTATTTAAACACCGTGATTACAAAAATGATTATAGTTGTATGATTACAGTCATGTAAAGAACACCCCCCTTCACCAGTGCAACATTCCCACCACCAATTTCCCAGATCTCCCTCCTCCCCACACCCCCTACACCTGTACTCGAGACAGGCTTTCTACTTCACTCATTCATTCACATTGTTATGATAGTTTTCAGTGTAGTCATCTCTCCAACTGCACTCATCACTCTATGTGGTGAGCTTCATGTCATGAGCTGCACCTACCAGCCCTCATCTCTCTTGTCTCTGAGATACTGTTAAAAATGTCTTTCATTTTTCTTAAAGCCCATAGATTAGTGAAACCATTCTGTGTCTTTCTCTCTCCCTCTGACATACTTCACTCAGCATAATAGATTCCATGTACATCCATGTATAGGAAAATTTCATGACTTCATCTCTCCTGATGGCTGCATAGTATTCCATTGTGTATATGTACCACAGTTCTTCAGCCACTCATCTGTTGAAGGGCATCTTGGTTGTTTCCAGAGTCTGGCTATTGTAAATAGCGCTGCAATGAATATAGGAGTAAGGAAGGGATTTTTGTATAGTATTTTTGTGTTCCTCGGGTATATTCCTAGGAGTGGTATAGCTGGATCGTATGGAAGCTCAATTTCCAGTTTGTGAAGGAATCTCCATATCGCTTTCCATAAAGGTTGTACTAGATGGCATTCCCACCAGCAGTGAAAAAGAGTTCCTCTCTCTCCACATCCCCACCAGCACTGCTTGTTTTCCTTTTTTGTGATGTGTGCCAATCTCAGTGGCATGAGGTGGTACCTCATAGTAGTTTTGATTTGCATCACCCTGACAATTAGTGATGTTGAGCATCTTTTCATGTGCCTTTTGGCCATTTGCCTTTCTTCTTTTTCAAAGTGTCTGTTCATTTCTTCTCCCCATTTTTTGATGGGGTTAGTTGTTTTTTTCTTGTATAGTTCTGTCATTACCTTGTAAATTTTGGATATTAGCCCTTTATCTGATGAGTTTTGGGTGAATAATTTCTCCCACTCAGTAGCTGGCCTTTGTATTCTGGGCACTAACTATTTCCTTTGAGATGCAGAAGCTTCTCAGCTTAATATAATCCCATCTGTTTATCTCTGCTTCCACTTGCTTGGAAAGTGCTGTCTCCTCCTTAAAGATGCCTTTAGTCTCAATGTCCTGGAGTGTTTCACCTACATGTTGTTCTATATACCTTATAGTTTTAGTTCTGATATCAAGGTCTTTAATCCATTTGGATTTTACCTTTGTACATGGTGTTAGCTGGGGGTCTGAGTTCGCTTTTTTGCAAGTGGCTAACCAGTTGTGCCAACACCACTTGTTGAATAGGCTTTCCTTGATCCATTTAGGATTTCTTGCTCCTTTATCAAAAACGAGGTGGTTATATGTCTGAGGAACCTTCTCTGAGTACTCAAGCCTATTCCACTGATCTAAGGGTCTGTCTTTATTCCAATACCATGCTGTTTTTATAACTATTGCTTTGTAATACAGCTTAAAATTGGGGAAAGTAATGCCTCCCATATTCCTTTTCCCAAGAGTGCTTTAGCTATTCGAGGTTGTTTATTGTTCCAGATGAATGGTCCCCCATGCCTGCCAGGAGCAATTTCTGAGCCTGGAGCCAGGAATAACTTTCTTGAGGTTTAATGCAATTTGGTCTGATATAAGAATGGCTGTTCCAGTTTTTTTTCCTTTGGTTTCTGTTGGCTTAAATAATTGATTTCCAGCCTTTCATTCTAAGCCAGTGCCTGTCCTGTTCTTTTAGGAGTGTTTCTTGGAGGCAGCAGATAGCTGGTTTTGTTTTCTGATCCATCCCTCTACTCTGTGTCTTTTAATGGGGGAAATTTAGCCTGTTGACATTTAAGGAGATTATCTCCAGAGAAGGTTGTTGTGCATTGTATTGAGTAGAGTGGTTATTGTTACAATCGGGGTTTGGAATTGTGTAGGACATCTTTGAGGAGTTCATTTAGAGTGGTTTGGTTAGCGCAAATAGTGTGAGTTCTTTTTTGTCTAAGAATGTTTTTAGTTCTCCTTTCCATAAAAATGAGAGTATTGCTGGGTATTGTTCTCTGGGTTGAAAGTTTCTTTCATTCAGCAGTTTAAATATGTCACTCCACTGTCTTCTTGCTTGAATTGTTTCAAATGGGATGTCTGGTTTTATTCTTATGTCCCTTCCCTTATAGTTGAGGGTTTTTCTTTCTCTTATTCCTTTAAAGATTTCATCTTTTTCTTTCTTTTTTTTTTTTTTTTTTTTTTTTTGCCAGTTGGATTACTATATGTCTTGGTGTTGGTCTGCTTGGGTCTATTTTATTAGGACTCTTTTTGCCTCCTGGATTTGTTTTGATATCTCTTTCCAGAGGGTGGGAAAAGTTTCTGTTATTAATTCCCTCACTACTTGTTTTCTCCTTTCTCTTTTTTCTCCTCTTCTGGTGTTCCTACAATTTGTAGGTTATTTCTTTTATCTTTGTTCATTAAGTATCTAACTTTTTCTTCCAGTGTTCGCTTTCTTATTGACTTCTTTGTCATTGTTATTTTGTAGTTTTTTCTTAAGTTACTCTATGCATTCTTCTAGCTGTGTAATTCTGTTATTATGGTTTGTTAACATGTTTTTTATTTCCCCTATTTCTAATTGTATGGATTCTTTCATCTGTTGTAAAATTTCTTCTTTGAGTTGGCTGAGTTGTTTATCTATGGATATTTTAATCTCACAGGTTAGTGATTCTTGGATTTCCATTGCTAGGGCATTCATCACTTCTTTTAGATTCTCATCTATTGGCTCGTGCATTTTGGTGGACTTGGAAACTTAATAGGATTTCTCTTTATTTCCCCAGCTCCTAGTGTCTTTCTTAGTTTACCCATATTTTTTTTGCATCTGGTGGTTTTCAATGGTGAGTTTTTTTTTATTGTTGAATAAGGTTGTCTGTTGTACTGATTGTATTAGGGGTACTTGAGTGTATATTTGATTTAGAGTTTATTTTTACATAGCCAAGTGATTTGTCTGAGAATTATAAGGATATTACAGACTGCTTCAGTGTTTTGCTATCCTGTCTTATGGGCTGTGTATTATCTGGGGAGATTGAGTGTTAGGTCTGACTGGGCCTATGTGGTGTAAATTAGACAATCAGTTGCTTTCGTGCATTTTGTGGTCTCAGGGATGGGGTAAAGCTGTCTCTAGCTTACCCAAAGGTCTCAGGGGAGGGTCTCACACTGGCAGTCGGGGTGGGTGGGAGGAGAGCAGTTCTACATTCACTACTGGTCTACAGGTCCCAGCTTTGCTGGGTGGCTCAGGGGCGCACATGGGGGGGGGTGGAGTTCCACGCTCTCCACCAGTCAACAGGTAGCAGTGGTGCCGGAAGGCTCAGGGGTGCACATGGGGGGGGGGAGTTCCACACTCACAACCAGTCATCAGGTCCCAGCAGTGCCAGGCGGCTTTGGGGCACACACTTAAAATTCTTTTTTAATTCCCGTCAAACCCTACAAATATCATTTATCTATGGCTAAGAAATAACTTTATAATGATTCAAATTAATTTGACACAGAACTACTGATAATATTTTACTTATTTTCTATTTCTAGAAGGAAAATAATTTAGGCAGAGTAAATAATTGTTTATTTTTCTGGGTGCGGAGAGAAAGCACTGTGGTAGGGCTTTTTTATTGAAGCAGCTGAGTCAGGACAGATGGTGGTTTGAATCCTGGTATTCCGTCTGGTCCCCCATGCCTGCCAGGAGTGATTTCTGAGCACAGAGCCAGGAGTAACTCCTGAGCGCTGCTGGGTATAAATGTTTATTTTATTAATATATAAATTATCTATTTTTATTAATAGGCAGACAGGGAAACTTGCTTATTAAATATACATATTAACAACCTTATAACTTGTGACTAGATTAATTTTCAATCCTGATGAAACACAGTTAATACAAATGAACTCTAGTTATTAAATTCTCTTCATAAAAATAAACACAAGAATGAAGTTTAGTAGAAATCCACTCCTTCTAATGTATGCTCTAGAAAAACTTAATTAATTGGTCTTTCTGCCCTTTTGCAAACAAACCATAATTTCAGAAAAAGAATAAAACCAGATCATACTGTCTTCAAACTCTCTCTGGATCAGTTAGAAATGGATTTATAATATTTTGCTTGTTCCAATATCTATGGAGTCGTTTAATAAAGCTGTTAAAAGAACTTGAATACTTGTACAATGGAAAATTACCTATTGATATTAAATATATACCAGATATCAAATACCCAGTAGTAAATAAACACCTAAAATGAAACATCTCATAACTAGCAAAAGACTGTTCAGAGTGAATATTAATGTTATGCTACATACAAAAATTATGCTACATATTGTGTCTATATCCCAATAATGGAAAAGAGGGGGATTCTAGAACAGAGGGAACTAGAAAAAAATAAATAAAAAGCACAAAATATGTGATCTCAGAGAAATAAACGAAAAAAAATACAATGCAAGGTAAGAAGCACATCTCTAACAACATAAATTTCCTTAGTGTTATTTATTCTATATGCATTATAAAGATCTTCCTATTATCAAGTGAGCAGTAACAACACACACAAATAACATTAATAAAAATTTACGTTTGTAAATATGATCTATTTGTAAAGTACTTTCCTTTTAATTCATCTACATACTTAACTTTGGTAATTTTGTGTTCCTTGCTTGTAAATAACAAGAACACATTGTTAAGAGATCTAATAGATTATAGCAATCATACTAAACCATTCATACTGTTTTTATTCTATATCAATTTAAAATTACTTTCTGGTTCCTTTGCAAGTGAGTGTAGCCTTTAGCACTGGATAACCCCAAAAGTTTGTCTATTTTGTTACGAATAGTCAACAATTTTATGCATCTTCTGGCATTAAGTATCCCCCATAACAAATATTTTAGTTTACAACTTCACTTCAGAAATTCCAAAATATAACCCACTTACAAAATACATTGCCATCCTTTGGCAATCAAAAATATTAGTTAAGCTAGAAATCTCCCAAACTAAATATCTCCAAATCCATATTCCTAACATCATATCAAAAATCCTTCCATTAGGCAAAGGTGTTTATTTCCAATTTCTTCCATATTTTGCTGTGCCTATGCAAACAATCGCCATACACATTTTTAATGTGTTTCCCATCTTTGGAGAAAAAAAATTGGAACATACTAAATCTTCATCTATTGCAGTAAAGACTTTATAACTGATACAAGAAGTTGCACAAATATAAGTGCTAATGAGTTCTTTCTCCTTCCATTTTGTTTTAGTTCTCTGTTCTCTTTTGATTTCTTAATACCTTTGCTTTCTGTCATCCCAAAACAAATGTATTATGATCAGTTATGTCAACAATGTGTTCCATTTTCTTTAAACAAATAATTTAAATTAAAAAATAAAAGCAATCTAAAATTAAAAAATGAATTATTATAGTTTGGAATAATAGTGCTTTGTAATCATGCTAAATTGATTTTAATGTTTATGGTTGCCTTACCCAATCCCAGCAATGTGTGCAAGACCCTCTACCACTGTGATTATACTACATTCAGTCCACATCATATTTCTCTGATGCACACTTTCTTTCTTGGTCTCACTTGAGGGATTTAGATTTGGAATAATCTAATCCAAGCACTTATCATTTGAAATATCCTTTATTTCCCTTGTTTCTCTATATACTAGAAATGAGTAAGACCATTAGATACTTGTCTTTTCCTCAGAATTAATTCATATAATATTATACCCTCATCTGAAAAAGACTAGCAGAAACCTGAATTTCATCTTTTGTTATAGCTATGTAGTATTTCATTGTATATACCACAAATTCTTTGTCCATTTGTTGCTGGACACTGGGTTGTTGCTGTATCATCGTTATTGTACTGAGTGGTGCTGCAATGAATCTAGGTGTGCATATATATTTTCAAATGAAAACATTTTAAGTATGTTCTTCTACATACAATAGCAGTAACAGTGGAGTTTGTTTTTCCCCTCTCATACTGTTTGGTTGTTTGTTTTAGCATTGGGCCATATCCTGCATCACTCAAGCCCTACTAACCATGCTATGGTTTTGGCCCCACCCCCTTACACTTCAAGTTATGAGCAAGTCAGTTTTATATTCAGTATATATTCTTATCACTGCAAACACAAATCCTGTTTTTAGTCTAAGCCATAAAAATATCTCACCTAGTGACATTCTTCTTTGTTTAATTGATGTTTACCCTAGTTCTCATACACATGTGTTATGCTGCAAATAAAGACCCTGATTTTAGTAATCTGTTTTACTCTTGATGTCATTAAAATTGAATAGAACAATGACAGTTGTCTATTATGTCACCTGGGAGCAATCCTCTACCACAGAAGATCCTAACACTGCTGCCCTGCCATTGACCTACTCCAAAGAGAGGTCTCTTAACAGTGAGAAGACAGAACTACAACAACAACCTGCTTTCAGGGCCGGGCTATCTACATTGCACTCTAATTGTGCAGTGAAACTAGAAGATGCTCCACATCATCCTGACTTCAATGTAAGATATAGGATATGCACAGATTCCAGAATCTTTAAATACAGAAACCTGACACCAACAACAGCGACTGTGTGGGGTCAGGAGGTGGGAGGGAAGGAGGTTTATTGGCATTACAATGCCATGGGTTGTACAACCTAGTGTGCCTGAAGCCTAGAAATGGTCTTATGCCAGAAAACTTCAGGGATAAGGTCTCCTTATATTTAGGCCAAGGTTTTTCCTTTCCATGTCCCCCATATTTTGCTGTGCCTATGCAAACAACTGTCACTCTAACAATGTTTTTGCTGTACTCCTTTAACTCATCATTAAAAAAAAAGACAAAAAGCTCCTTAAACTTTCAAAAAATTGATTGAATATAATATATTTTCAAAAAACAAATTAATAAAATTAAGACCTAAAACAAAAATAGCACAGCATGTAAGGCATTTGCCTTTCACATGGATGACCCTGGTTCCACCCCTGACAGGAGTGATTCCTGAGTGTGAACTAAGAGTAACTCCTGACCACTGCTGTGTGTACCTCCCCCCAAAAAGCAATTAAAGTTAATACTTTATTGTAAATCAATAAGCAGTTTAATAACAGAAAATTACACCGTAAATATTTACTTTTGAAAATAACTATATGAAAAAAAAAGAAAATAACTATATGGAGAGTTTAATCCTGGAATTTGTTGATATGATATTTCATTCATATCAACTATGTTGGTTGTGTTATCTTTTCAAAGTATGGTAAATCATTGCATTACTGCAATAATGCTTTATTGACATGGTTGTGTATACTTATATATTTTTTTATTTTTGTAACTAACATTATAATATGTAATTTTTGGTCTGGAGATATAGTTAAATATGTAAAATATAGAACACATAGTGTCAGACTACTAGAGGTTTCAGGATAAAAATGCAATTATAGGGGTTGGAGTGGTAGTGTAGCTTTAGGGTGCTTGCCTTGCACTTGGCTGACCCAGAATGGATCTTGCTTCAATCCCTAATTTTCCCCAAACCAGAAGCAATTTCTGAGCACATAGCCAGAAGTGACCCTTGAGCATCACCGGGTGTGGCCCCAAAATAAAAAAAAAGCAGTTATAGCATTATATTAAATAAAGTACCTAACACAAAACACCAAGATAAAATTACAGTAAGTATAGCATATTAAATAAATGTATTAAAATTATCTCAAACAGAAATAATTAAAATAATACGTATATACATTTTAAACTACATAAAATACTAAATATAAAATTGTGTTTTCAAGTAGAATTGTAAGGATGCTTATTATACAAAGAAAATATATTAAATCTTATATTGAATTAAAATTTAAGATAAGAAGAATATATCTGTATAGATTAGTGTTTATACATTTTTATTTATTTTTGTATCTTAAGGATTCTCTTCCTGTGATGCTCAGGCTGGAAGTATAGCTATGAAAATTCTTTGTTGTGCTTTCATTGAAGTTCTGGTCAGCTTGAAGTGCTTAGGGAGGATCAGTGTTGAGATGGAACTCAGACCCTCATACAGTTGTATGCATTTGCTGTGTAACACATGAGCTATACATCATTCCCATAAATAATTACATAAAACTCAACACCCCTGTTTCCAGCATGCATCCCATATTGTCCCTCCTTTGCCCCCCAGGCTGCTAGTATAAGTGGTCCCTTCTGTGTCTAGCCTGTTGTAGATTGGGTATCAATTCTGTTGTCATTGGCTTTGAATTTGGTATCTAAGTCTGATCATTTTTTATTTTTAGTCAATGTTCAATCGACTGTTTAGTCTTGGTGCCCTCCATTATTTCTCCCTCAATTTGTGAGGCAGAACACGATGGCTCAGTAATGTGTTTCTGTTTGAAGGTATGAAAGAAAGGGGGGTTTTCAGACAAGCAGAAAACAGGAGGAATCCTTCTAGAGACCATAATTATGAGTTTAAGAAAAGAAAGGGAAAAAGGAAGGAAAACATAAAAATAATATAAGAAAAATCAAGTCCCCCCCAAAACTAAACAAAAGCAAAATGAAAACAAACAAAAAACATGAAAAGCACCACATCAATAAAGACAACAACCAAACACTAACCATGGTCCTGATATAAAGATGAATCAAAGCACAGGGGGGAAAAGTGAAAGAAAAGGGAAAAAACAACAAATAGCAACAATTACAAAAATTTTTTAAAAATTTAATTTGTGCTTTTTTTTTGCCTAGGCCATTTATTTTTTTTCCTAGGATAAGTAAAAATTGGGGATATTAGAAAGGGACTTCCCCTGGCCTAAGAGATACAGTGTTTTTCTGCGCTTCAATTATACTGCCATGGGTATAATTACAGGCACCTCTGTACATGCTCTTTTATTCTCCCCCTAGGTCCTTTTGTGATGTCTGGAAGTTTTCTGCTCTGTTGTCAATGATAAAATCAGGCCTCTGTAGTTAGTGATCTTAGTATTTGCACAGGTCATAGGATGGAGTCTTTCTTTACAGTTCCAGAAGTTCTGTTCCAACACTGTTGTTTTAAGTTTTAAGGACTTAGAACATAGAACTTAGTCTTAGAACTTAAAGTCTTCTGTAGTTGGTAGTCTTTGTTTTTGCACTGATCCTAGGATGAAGCCTAGGATAGAGTCTTTCATTATGTTTCCAGAAGTTCTGCTAAGTTACAGTTGTCTCAGTCAAAACTCTGGAATTAGAGATTGTGGTGGTTGTACATATCGTAGGTCAAAGCCTAGACTAGGGTCATTTTTTATTGGTCCCAGATTATGTTCTGCCCAGTCATGGTGGTCACAGTACTACATATAGTATACATGTAGATATACATATAGAAAGTCTATAGTCTTTCACTTGTTGAAGAACTTGGGCATTGTTTGAAATATTGGCAGGGCTATAAACAGAACTTGTTATACATATTTCTGTATAGGTTTATGTGTGAAAAGAAGCTTAACTATTTTTGAGTAAATGCTTGGAGAGTTAATTTTTTCAAAATAATTTCATTTTATTTTACATGAAAAATATCATGCTCAAGTTACCTCTCAGAACTTAAGGAGAATTGGGAGAAATATGTGTATTCTTTCTTCAAACTTAAATGAGAGATCGACAGGGTAAAGCAGTCTTGGTGAAAAAAAGTATTTTGTTAACTTCTATTTCAATATCCCACCACTATCTTTGGGCTTGTAGGGTTGCTTGTGATAAATCTGCTGTAAATCTTAAGAATGCTTCTTGTATATAATTTTTATTTTTGATCATGCTACTTTCAGTATTATATCTCTATCATTTTATTGTGACTAGAATGTGAATTAGGGTTTTTTGGGGGGGTCTCTTTAAGCTGATACTTTTTGAGATGTCCATGATGTAAGTGCAGGCACATTCCTTGAACATCCTCAACATTTTCTTTCTAAAGTCTTCATCAGAGAGTTGGCTGATACTATTTGGGTCTTTAGAACAACCAATTTATGAAGTATGTTGGGGTTCTGCATTGCATGTCCATTGTGACCTTTGAAGTATGTTGGTGTTTTTTATGTATTGTAGTGTGACTTATTAACTAGAAGTATAAGTGAATCATAGTGGCTGCATTTATCTTGGCGTGTACTTATTTGAATGAAAAATCTTTTTCTGAATAACAAAGGTGGCCCCACTGCTGGTCTTTCAGTCTGCCTCAGTTTCTTGGAATTTGCATCCAACTATTAATCCAAAAATGATGAAAATATAGCCCTTTTTAGCTTTGAAATTTATTAGCAATAACTTTTTTCTTAAAGCATATTTAAACATTTAGGAATGAATTAACAGTATATGCTGTAGTCTACAAATTATGATTAGAGTTACTATTGTATGTTATTTCACACAATAACACACAATGTATATATTACAGATGAATAATTTACTATGCTAAAGTTATTAAAAAGTATAATTTGAAGATGGCATATTATTCCTCCTGTGCTTATGTTTTAATTATGTGAATAATTATATTAGACACTTTAGTTTTTCATTTTAATTGTGTACTTGATATTCTATATAATATAAATATGAGTATTTTCTTATATGTGGGATTATCTTGACAAACAGGCAATTGATCAAATAATCTATGGCTACAGTATAATAGACTATCCTATAGATCTTTATATTTTCAACTTAATTTCCAAGTTATTTTTAAATTTTTCACATTTTCAGTGTAGAGTTTTTATTTTTCAAAACATCATAGTCAGATAGGATAAGTGATATGGTTGATATATTCTTGAATTTATAGAGATATTTTTGTGCCTCACTCATGTACACTCAACTTTTTTAGAAATAAAGGACCCTATTATGCTGGCTAGACTCATCCTCCTTTTTTACTTTCATGGTTTGTGTTTTCTTCATGTATTTTGCCTAGTTAATCTACTTAGCAGCTATTTAGAATTGTTAAAAATTTTTCTACTATTAATGAACTGTATTCTATGTGTTCTAATAGTACCAACTATGTTCTTTACCGGGTATGTTCTTTATTCTGTAAAGTACCAAGCATAACTAAACTCCACAAAAATGAAGTTAACGAAAAAGGAGTCAATTTTGAATTTATGACCAGCTACAAGAAAGAGATCTTTTGACTCCTTTTACAATTAATATATCTACTTGTGTGTACTACTTATTCTTTAGATTGCTTAAATATTAAACAGAGCTATTTCAAAGGAAGTATGAAAATTGGTTAATTGTTTAAGGAGACAAGAATAGTTTAGTACTCTACTTTACCAGATAAAAGCTAAAGTATCAGAGGACCATTGCAATGCTCAATAATAAATGCTATTCCTATGGCTCTATCTTTTAAATTTCTGTGAATCAAGTAGGTACACTTCTGAGAATATTTAGATAATTCTACTTAGGTACAAAGAATATGCTACATCACAATTATGATAGCAGGTATTTATTGATAAAATAATACAGTTTTGTGTTTTCCAATTTCTCTATATTCAGATATTTATCAAATTGTAAGTCTTCAGTTTCATTATCTGCAACTAATGCTTTTGTGTTAATATCTGTGCTGAAATGATATCTGTCTCTAGTCGGAGTACAAAAACGTTCTTATTTTTTACACTTTACACTTATGTTATAACAAATAGATTTTATCTTCGTATGATAATTACTTAGATTAAAAAGTACTCCATTTACTGTTAAACCTAAAAGCAGATATCTGTCTTCAAAGTTTCAGTGCTGCTTGACTAAAATAGTTGAGCCTCTGGGGTTTCAAAACTGGTAGTAAATCTTGCCAAGAATGAGTTACACTCTTTCAGTTCTTAACTGCATTATTTCTTTTTAGAACATAGAAGTGCAAAGGCAAGCACAATTTTTTAATTAAAAAGTCTACTGGACATTTTCAAATGTTCAAAAAGGTTCTTGTCAGCTTCTGTTCTATAAATGTGCAAACCTATTTTCCCCTTTGGTAGCAGCTGTTCCTTTACATGTAATTCCAGTACATAATTTTAGAAGCATCTGAGAACTTTAAGTCTCTATGAAAAATTATATTGTATTTAAATAGAATTCTATATAAATATGATCCTTGAACAAAGAATTCTATCAAGGTTTGTTCTTGTTTTTGATTATTGATTAATCTGTCCTATGCACCATATAATAGTAATAGATATGTTAAAACCATTAGTAGTCTACATTACTATCTTAAAAACTAATGTTAGTATAGCACTATATCTTTTTTTTTTTTTTTTTGGTTTTTGGGTCACACCCCACAGCACTCAGGGGATACTCTTGGCTCTATGCTCAGAAATCGCTTCTGGCAGGCTCAAGGGACCATATGGGATGCCGGGATAAGAACCACCATCCTTCTGCATACAAGGCAAATGCCCTACCTCCACGCTATCTCTCCAGCCCGCTTTTAAAAAAATAGTTCAAATACATTCAGTGTGTCATAATGCTTCTTGGTGTCTTGGGCAACTGCTTTTAATCCAAAAGAATATTTCAATGTTTATATTGGTTGATTTTATATTGAATTTTCATCTTATTAAAAAATTTAGACTACTTTAACAATTTTACTAGAATTATTCTGTAGATTTAAAAAATACTTCCAGCTATTTTTTAATAGTTAATATTTTTACACAATAAATACTAACACATCATGAAATAAAGTTAATAATGGAATATTTATAGAACACCAATAAGTTCTTTATGTTACATTATCATCCATTGTTTTATTTTTACTCTCCATATAATGTAGTCATTAAACTTAGAATAACCATCTTCTTGGTTTTCTAATTTAGAGTAATAATATTTACATGATTACATAAGCACTTTACATGAAATTTTGCCTCTAAAATTTTATAACAAAATAGTGTATCATGTGTTATTTGCATTTTATTTATCATTACATTTGTAATTCTTATCAATGTTATTGTTAATAGGAGCCTTTGCTTTACTTATTCAATCTTCGTTATTTTATTAATTGAATGAGCCATAGTGTATTGACTTGTTCTTATCTTTTACATTATTCTCAAGATCTCAAAGCTCTATTGTTTCAGGCTATGTGTTTTAGATCCAATAGAAAATAGCTTTAAAAAAATGGCCCTTTTCTAAACCATGCTCACTTAAAGTCTTTACTTTAGAAACCTGTTGATTTCCTTATCCTCGATTAACTCTCATCTCTTAATGTATAGGTTGATGAGGAGTTGCCTATGGAATTTACACTTTAAAACTCACATTATCAGAAGTTCTGAAGTAGTAAATTCAGACAAAATTAAGAAACTTTTCAGTTTCTTACAAACACACACACACACACACACACAAACTATTGAAGTACACCTATATGTTTACAAAGGTGAGTCTCCTTAAAGTATTAAACAATATATCCAAAGCTGTGAAGCTTTGGAGGGAGGAAGCTCAAATATTATAACATCTACCTAGTATGTGCAAGGTCATAAGTGGGATCACTGTATGACTATGTAAGGATTTCTGGTAATAGCATGTTGGTTTCTGAGTACGATCTTATGAAATTCTATCAGGTTGTACTTGGTCTGATTCAGCTTTAGAATTTTTAAATTAGAGATTTTTTTTAAAGGTTTGAAAGCAACTCATGATTAAACAACTCTTAAAATTTGTTAATGGTTCAGTATTAACTACTTAAAGCATATGCCTGTTATTTCAATATATTAGATCATTCTTTTATTTATATCCAAGTTGGATAGATTTACTAAAATTTGTAACAGTTTCTTCTCATCACTTATTGCTATAATATTAAATAATACATGGGAACAATCTCTTTTGAAATATTATGCCATTTGGTTATTCTACATCTGTATCAGGAAACTATTTTCCCCAAACCATTATCACTTCTTTATATTAATTTCAAATAAAGATTATTTTAACTACTTTCAGATTCATCACTTTGGAAGATTAAAAACAGGGTAAACAATTTGGCTTGGCTTTTTTATATCCTATGAATACATGTTTTAGAATTTTCTTGGTAAATTCTCAGGAGAGGACTCAACAGATCATATGGAAGTTCTTTTATGGACTTTCTGAAGGATTGTTACACCATTTTTCATAATGTCTGGACCAAATATCAGTTGTATCAAAAGTGAATGGGGGTCTAAATTTTTCTCACTTTATCTGTGATAATACAAACTGGAAACATTTTGGAGGGCTATACTCAGTTGTGTGAAATGATACATCATTTTATTTACATTTTCGTGCTAATCAATGATAATGAATAGGTTTCCATATATATATATATGAAATATATATATATATATGAAATATATATATATATATATATGAAAACTTTCTGCCTTCAAGAAAAAATGTCTATTTGGAGCTAGAAAGATAGAACAATGGATGATTTGGGTTAGATTTCTAGCACCTATTGATCTACCAATCTTAGTTCAGAACTGATCTTAGTTCAGACCCTGAGCATTATCAGGTCTGGCTAACCATTCAAAAATATTTAAAAAGAAAAAAAAGGCTATCAAGATGCAAATAAATAATTAAATAAATAAATAAAAACACACACATAATAACCAAGGTTTGTTTTGTATCATTTCACAATTTGTGTTTTTATTTACTTTAGATTTTAACCCTCTTGAAATTATAATGTGTGAGCATTTTCTCCCATTCAGTAGGTTATATAGGAACAACCTTTCTGTTGTAGTGTAGAAGCTTTTGAGTTTATCATAACCTCATTTGTCTATGACACTTTAATTTTTGTCAATAAGATTGACTTACAATTTGAATATCATCATGGACTTTTGTTTTACTCAATGTATTTGATGAATACAGGTATATTATCAGAATACTTCATTCACTTTGAATTAAACCTTTGCCTATGGTGTGAGACAGGAACCTAGTTTTAATTGATTGCATGATGCTCCCCAGTTTTTCCGCCACCACTTGTTAAAGTTTCCTTGTATTGTTCTATAATAAATTGACTGTACTCTATATGAGAATGTATTTTTGTATTTTTAATTTTAATACATTGACATCTCAGTCTGCTTTCTGTACATGCAGTTTTGATTACTATACATTTGTAGTATAGTTTAAGTTCAGGGAATACATAAGTTCCCATCTTTTTAGGCTATTCAGGGACCTTTATGGTTTCATATAAATTTTAGAAGTTTTTTCCCACATCGTAAAATAATTTTACAGGAATTTTAATGGACAGTACAATAAATTTGTAAATTGCTTTGGATAATTAACTGCTTAAGTTATACTCAGTTTTCTAGTTACAAAATGATGAGCTTCCAATTCCTTGTATCTTGATTCTTTTCTTAAATATCAATTTATAATTTTCACTAACTATTTTGCTCTTTATTAAGTTACTTCTTAAATTCCTTAGATTTTTTTGCATGAATCTGAATGGAAATCATTACCTATCATAACATACATATATAATGAAATAAATTAAAATGCAGCCATTTTATAGCTTGTCATTTTAAATATTCATTGTTCTGTAGTTATTTGGTGTTGTCTTTTTGGCTTTCTGTGTACACAATATTATATAATCTGTGAAAAGTCGTAGTTTGATGTCTTTCTTACATTTTTATTCTCTTTAAGTTCTCTTTACTGCCTTAGTGCTATGGCTAAAGCTTCTTATGCTAAATTAAATAGTAATATCAAGATTGCACATTTTTGTCTTGTGCCTCAATTTAGAGAATTCCATTTTTCCATATTAAAATAACACTGACTGGATTGCTGTTTAATGGATTTTATTGTACTGAGTTGACTCCTTTCGATTCCAATTTTGTTCAGTTTTTAGTATAAATTTTCCTGAATCTTGTCAAATGTTTTATCTGCATCTATATAAAGAATAATATGATTTTTTCTACTTATTAACTTGGCATATTATCACATTCATTGATTTGTGTATATTAAACTATTTTTAGACCCCTGGGATAATCACACAATTATAATGTATGATCAGTATAATATTTTGCTACATTTAATTTTATGGAGCATTATATTAGTTAGGAGTTTTTTCATGATATTAACCAGGAATATTGATCTGCAGTTTTCTTAGCAAGAATTTTTTCTGCTTTTGGAATCAAGGTGATTTTGTTCTTATAGAAACTGTCTGGCAGGATTTCTGTTTCTGCCATTCTTTGATAGAGTTTGAGAACTATTGCTACAGATCCACTTTGAAGATTTGTAAGAACTCATTAATGAAATTACATGAACCTAGACTTTTGTTCTTGGTGATATTTTTTTGTTAACTGTCTCTATTTTCTTGATAGAAATAGTTCTTTTCAGGCAGTCTGCTTACTCTGACACAGTTTAGGAAATTTGTACAACTCAATCATTGGTAGTGAGATGAATTTTCTATTATAAGATAACAAAAAAATCCAGCTACAGTTTATAATAAATTAGAAATGGTACATCTCAATTGAGCAAGATCATAATACTGGAGGGTTCAACTAAAATACATGTGGTTCAAAATAGTTCTGACCTACCTGAGTTGAATCAGCATCTTTCTTCCAGTTAATTTCTATGAACATAACTTAACTTATGGATGATCGGTTTTTGATTTCAAGAATAAAATAATTAGACACTCTTCTACATCCTTTCTCAAGAGCCACATTGAATAAAATGGCAAAAGATAATTCTCACAATGAAAAAGCTTCATATAATAAACATGATTTTCAATTTTATAGAAATAATCTGAGGTCAGAATTTACTCATTATTATAGGCCAGAAAATACAAGACCAATGTGAAAGCATCCTTTAAAATTGATTTTATTGAAATTATATTGCTTACAATTTTATAGGCTTCAAACGAATGCCAATATAAACCATGGGTACATAGTAACTCAATATAACACAAAGTGTAATTCTTATTTTACTATAAAAACGAGCCCATTTAAGTACCAGCACCTCTTCTCCCATTTCCTGTGGTGACTATTATGTTGGGTTTTTAAATTAAATTTTTATTTTATTTGATTAATTCATTTGTTTTATTTTTTATTGCAAATAAAATATTTGGCTTAGTCACTAAAAATAACACCTATAATCCACAAATAGTTAGATTTTACCTTTTTTATAATTGAATAGTATTTTATTGTGCTTATGCCACACATTATTTTATTCAATTATTCGTATATAGACACTTGAAATGTTTTCAACTCTTTTTTTCTCTTTTGGGTTGTTGGGACACACTCAGCGGTGCTCAGGGGTCTTTCCTGGCAGTGCTCAGGAATCATATAGAATCTTGAGGAACAAAACCTAGTTTGACTGCATGCAAGGCAAATTTTCTACCTGCTGTGCTATTACTCCAGCCCCTCTCTACTTTTTAAGAATAAAAACTATTTATTAAAATATACTGAAAGCAATAGAACACAATATAAAAGTGCATATTCCCAAGAAACTAGAAGCTTTCACTTTTGCTTATTGTTAATTGAGGTTCATTGAATTTGGAGGTAAATATATAAATATACATATATATTCAGTACAGTGAAAAGCATCAATTTTACATATCTTTATATCAACAATTAGAAAACAGTAATCAAAATAAACTCCATGATAATTCACTTCTCAAAATAAAATACTAAGAGAGAAAGTTAACCAAGAATGTACATGATCATATACATGTGATGACAATATGAAACACTGCAAAAGGAAAATGAAGAGAAATCAAAGGGCTATTATCCATTCATAAAATTAATTATTTTTTAATTTTTGTTTTTTCTTATTTATTTGTCCTCAGAATAAAATCACAATTATTAATTAGTAGCAGACTTTTCATTATATCTTACATTAGTTCCCTAATCCCCAGTCTTCTATCGGGTTACAGGAGAGTAGAGAGAGAGGAGATATTCTAATAAGCTCCAAATACATTTAAAAAGAAAATATGTATCCGAATATGTAGTTGGAAAATACCCCTTGTATTTATTTATTCTGAAGAAATAAAGTAATTTTTACTCTCTGATGCACAAAATCATTTTGGGTAAGAACAAAAAAGACTCCATTTCAGAATAGTAGAACTTTACAGTCAGGGACATAAGTGTAATTAACACCTATTAGTCAGAAGTCATTGCCTTCAGGGAAAAAAGAGACAAGACACTCAGATTATATTGCCTCTTTATGTGAAACTTAAATGTTTTAAATAAAAAGATTATATTTCTATAATAATTTCATTACTCATGAAACCCAGACAAAGTAAGTTATTGGAAATCTAGGAAGAAATATTTCTTCCAACAATTATTTGCATAATAACTGTAGTATAAGTCAAACTACTAGAAAGTTTTTAGATAAAATAGAAGATATGCCAAAGATCTGGAATATACAACTTTTAAATAAATACAATGTTGGAAGAGTTACAATCCATGTTACTTTATAAAAATCAAATCTCATATTTAAAAAATCGAAATTCAGTATCACTAACATAAAAATATCAAAAGAAGCAGAACTAAATGAAGCTCTGTATCTACACATATGATAAATTAATTGTCAACAACTACTTAAAGTCTCTAGTCTTGAAAATTATTATTTATTTTTTTAAAACTTACATCGAAACTATTGGAAATCTCAAATAATAATAATGAAAAGAATAGCAATAATGATAATAGGGGCCAAAGTGGTAGTGCTGTGAGTAGGGTACTTGTCTTGCATGTGAATGACTTAGTTTTGATCTCTGGTGTTTTGATATATGATTCCTATATGTGTGCCAGCAGTGAGTCTGGTGCACAGAGTGAGGAGTAAGTCCAAAGCACCACAGAGTATAACTCAAAATATAAAATAAATAAATAATAATAAACCACATGTATGTTAATGAAGGTCCATACAATATTACCATTAAATTGTTAGGTAACAACTATTGGGTTTCAACAACTACTATAGACAAGACTTGGACATTTGTTTTTTGGGAAGGTTTTTGGGGACACACAGGGTTATGCCCAAGTTACTCCAGGCTATGTGCTCAGAAATCGCTCCTGGCTTGAGTGACCACATGGGATGTTAGGGATTGAGCAGGGGGATCGAACCGCGGTCTGTCCAGTGTCAGCCGCATGCAAGGAAATGCCCTACCGCTGTGCCATCACTCCTGTTCCTGAATTGAACATTATTTTAAAAAATTGTACATAGACTTCATATAGTTGAAAAATTTATGACTAGGTATATGCTCATATAAAATTTTTTAACATCATTTTATACACTTATGTATAAGTTTAAGTATATGCAATACAGAGAGAAGATACCTGTCCACTTTTTAGATCTAAAAAAAATTTAAATAAGCTTACTAGTAATAATTTTGAAATAACTTGATATTTGGAATTATTTCTAATTTTTCGAATGGTGTCTCAAAGTAGTGTTCTAAGATTCTGAGGGTAACACCAAATGATATTCAGTCTATTAGGCAAATAGTTCAATGCTTTCTTAAAAATAAAGTTCTCCTTATCACAGAGTTTATTGGGCCATGAGATTCCAGGTATTATTACTGATTTCTGTGAATGTAGAGCATGTGTCTCATCTCCCTGTGAATTATCTCCCTGGCTGCTATGATATTCCTTACACTATTTTTATAGTAATTGAATTGTGATAACATTTTTTTTGTTTGTTTGCTGTTGGGTCATACCTGGCAGCACTCAGGGGTTACTCCTGGCTCTAAGCTCAGGAATCATTCCCAACAGGCTCAAGGGACCATATGGGATGCCGGGATTCGAACCACTGTCCTTCTGCAGGCAAGGCAAACGCCTTACCTCCATGCTATCTCTTTGGCCCCAAATTGTGACAAATTTATAGCATAAGGTCACCTAAATGTTTTAGATAATTTACAAAAGCACATCAACAATATGTTTTATTCCGGATGCCTTTACATATGCAGATTATATCAACTGACATTAATTGCAAAATGCTCGCATTTTTAAGTGTGAAATTTATCCGGATTCACTATTGCTAGTTTGACTCAAAATATAAAGCAGCAGTCACTCAAAAGTAACAGAAGTCTTTCAAAATGTATAGTTTTGAATGATGTGTGTATAATGTTTATCCTGCCTTTCTCTATCAGATGTGAATAATTCATTTTTAGCCTTGAATATGGGCACAGGAATAGTTCTTTAAATAAACTAAATCAAACTAGCAACTGAGATCATCACCCTCATAGCTTTTGAAGCTCTAATAATTAGTTGACTATTGCTGCCTGATTTCATAATTATGCAGTAATAACAGTGATAATAACAGTCCCATTTTATCAGAAGTTAAATTAATTATTGCTGGGACGAGATTGATAGAATGAGGAACACTTATTGTCTATACAGGCTTTTGTTGATTGAGAAAGTGTTAGAAATTCTGGACCTATCTAAACAAAAAGGGAAGAAATAAAGACAAAGGAGGTAAAAAATTTTAATATGGTTGTGGTATATGTTGCTTCTAAATATTCTATCCAAAAAGCAAACAAACAAAAGACACTATAATATTTGGAGAAAGTAGAAGTATAGTGGGAGACATATTCACTCATCTTCCTCTCTTTTTTAAAGTTAGTTATATCAATACATCTACTCTTAATGTCTTATTAGTACCCTTTTTAGTGTTAAAGCAGAATTAGGAGGTAAAATGTGGTAGAAATAGGAAAGCTAGGAAGAAAATTATTATGGAATTTTAAAATTTTACATTTGAGCAATAATGAAATACTGTAGTTCATTCTGAAGGATAGGTTAAATTATTAGTGACAAGATTTTTCAATAGTGCTTAAATAGTTAATGTTACCTTCATGCCTTAGAGTTAAGGTACTCAAAAACTTATATTTTTTAAAGTATTGTATTGCTTTGTAACAGAGTAAATCTTTGGTAAGTAAAGATACACATTTCTTTGTTAAATCATGTCAATTGAGGGAGTCATAAAATTGCACCTGAAAGCCTTCCTTCCTCTTGTGAATTCTGAGTCTCATAAACAAATTCCTTCCTAGACTGTCTTTAGTAGACAAACAATTTTACCTCTTTCCTTTTAGAGACAGGTTGTTGGATAATCTTTATTTCTGTGTATTCTCTATCTGAAATGTTATATTCATTACATAATCTCTTATAGATGTCCAGCCCACAGCATGCTTTTCTAAAAACTAGAATAAGACTTTGGGAAACTCAAAAACACTAAAGTCCCAGACCAAGATTCCAAATATTTAGGGTGATAAGTACATGCAACTAAACTTGTCTGTCTAGATTCCATGATTCTAAGTAATAATGTTATATTATCCAGGAGTGAATCAATTATCTATTATGATTGCACATTGCTCGATTTTTGAAAAAAATGAGTTGGTTTTATATTATTATATACTAAATTACAGTTAATATATAATAAATTATATTGATTTACAAGTAGCAGAAATTGGCTCTCTGTTTCTTAAGACCAAAACTATATGTACAAATCTTCACATGTTCGCTGGATACTCTGTGTAGAGTCTCATGATACTAAATTGAATTTAGGTTGTGTTAGATGATTATCTGAGACTTACCTGGGAAAGAATTACATCTAAGATTATTCAATTAGCTGTCAAAACTAAACCCTATCACTGTTTTCCTTATAAAAGTTATATATCCCTTTCATGTTTTGAACTATAACCACAGTTTCTTGCTACCTGGATATTTCCATGACATTTAAAAAATAATGTGAATAATTATTTAAAGTTATTAGCAAAAAAGCTATCAGTCAATTGTGTTAGGCTAGAGTCTTACCAGTATTTAACAAGAGTGTTGTTGCATGACCTCTGTCATATGTCACATCTTTCATCAGCATGCAAATGTATGTTTTAGAAGGTAAAGAGTAAAGTAATCAGGGATAATTAGTATGTGTCTGACAAAGAGAATAAATATGAGCAGATAGAAAATACATAATTTATCAAATATATTAATGACATCTTGTCTTACTAGAAGTCAGAATATGCCCTAGAATTTTGCTGACGCATCTATTGTGGTATAGGAAAGGAGATTATAGAAAAGATAGGGTGAAGTGAAGTGGAAAAGAACCTGGGAATTTAGGTGAATGGAAGAAAACATTGGTGGAGGAATTGACATGGAACATAGTATGGCTAAAAACCAATTATGGATAATTTTGTAAATCATGGTGCTTTAATAAGAATATTTAAAAAATTATCAATAAACTGGAACTAAGAATTCAAGACAGACTTATATACAGATATATAAAACTTTTTAACTGCATAAATAATTCATTAAATCTATTAGAACAATACGATATCCTACTGGAAAAATGGTAGGTTAAAATTCATCTTACAAGTAAAAAATAATGTGCTGGACTATAAGAAATTTAGTTAAGTCTATCTTCCATAGAAATAGATTAAACAGGAACATAAGAGAAAAAACTCAAAGTTGTACATTGTGTGCTTTCATGGACCTGTTGAGAATCCCAGGCCTTCTCTCCCAGCACTCCTTGTTTGGCATCAAGATTTTATTCAGGTGAGAACTGGCAGCATAACTTCACATAAATTCACATACATTTTATTGCACTCAGAGAGTTTAACATTAATTAGGTGTATTATTAATTTAGAATAGGCAATTTAATGATATGAAAATGCTATTTTACATCACTTGAATAGAAAATTAAGTCTAACTAAAATTGAGCCAGATAGTTGATCTCGAACCAATGACCTTCTGCATGAAAGGCAAACACCCTACCTCCATGCTATCTCTCCGGCCCCGTTAGTTGGTCTTAATAAAAACCTGGGAAACAGAACCTTTTCAAATTCACTGCTGTCTAACTGGAAAGGACTTCTTCAAGTTATCTTAAGAACTCCAACTGCTCTAAAATTTAAAGGAATTTCCATCTGGATTTATGTCACTAGGATAAAATCAGTTGTATCTAACTCAACCAATAATCAGACTGAATAGAAAAATGTGTAGACCAACTACTGTGACAAACTGAAGACGTAATTCTCTCTAAAAAAATAAAATAACTAGACTGTCCTCCTTTCTGCTAAAAGCTAAGTAACAGTTCTTTTTACGTGAACAAGCCTTTGTACAGGAGTCCAGCAGAAACAGAATTAACACTTTCTTTTACAGCAGACTCATAATACAAATAAAGGGAAAAAAATTTATGCTCTGACCATTATTTTCTCTGTCTCCTTAAACACTGCGTCCCCAATCCCGAGCCAGAAAAAGCCTCCTTTTTTTCTACTGGACCTAATATTAAAAAAAAAAAGTCCTCTCATCTGATTTATCCTTCAGACTGACAATTCTGAAACCAATAAACAACTTTTGGTACATTTTTAAACTAAATAAATGATATTTATCTCTTACACAACTTTAGAGACATGCCCTTTAACAGCATGCACAATGACCCCGTACCCCTTAAATAATTAAGTAGATGAATTCCCTTGGGTGAAACAGGCAAACAGATACAGTGAGACCTGATATTTAATTTTTTTAAATAAAACTAAGAAGAGGGGCCGGTGGGTAGCATAGCAGGTAATGTGTTTGCCTTGCATGTGGTCTACTCGATTTGATTCCTGACATCCCATATGGTCCAGAAGCCTTGCGGGAGTAATACTGAGCTCCGTGCTAGGATCATAGTTGCTAGGTGTGACAAAAAGCCCCAAAACAAACTTATGTGAAGTTGAACAAACAGATAGGCAGCAGCTTCTAGACAGGAATCTACTGCCTTTTCTCCACCTCTGCCACTATGGGGATGTCTGGAAAGAGCTGGGAATGTAGTTCTTGATCTGGCAAGAAATGCAAGGATAGTATTATATCTTGGCAGGACTTTCAGGTCTGCTGTCTTCTCTCAGAAAGAATTTTAAATTTCTCCTAACCTGCTACAAACAGAGTTTTCCTATGAGTGCATTGTTAGTGTGGTTGTATATGAATAGGAGTTGGAATCTGTTAATCCTTTATGACCTTCCTTTCCTGGCTGTTGTTCCTGCTGCACCTTCTTTTATCAGGCCTTAGTTCCACTATTTTTTTGGTGTTTCCTGATAGCCTCAGGGCTAAGGGTAACTTCTTCAAATACCATTTATTTGTTTTATTATGTCCCAAAACCTTTTCGGTTTTGTTTTGTTTTATGGGCCACACTCAGAAGCACTTAGGGGTTGCTTCTGGCTCTGTGCTCAGAAATTACTCCTGGAAGACTAGGGGACCATATAAAATGCCAGGGATCAAACCCTGGTCTGCAGCATACAAGGCAAAAGCCCTACCTGCTTTGTCCAAGAACTTTTATTACATCTCAATAACTATTGCAATTGGGAGCCCTTCTGCCTATTTCACTTCTCTCTCCGATTATATCTTTTAGTAAAAATATTTAAATGAATCTATTTACTTTACACAGAGAATTCACAATAAAAGAATAACACTTTATTCAATTATAAAATGGACTAAGTTTAAAGTAACTTTTGGAACTAAATATATAATAGAAGCTTAAGATGACTGGTGTCTTTAAGAAAGTTTATTTCAATAAAACTTATTTTGCTTTATTAGTTTACCTCTTCTGAAATTTTTTTATTTTCCTACAAGGAAAGGCTACAGAAGTGGAATGTCTATGCTAAAGTTAGAACTTTTTTTTTTCCTATAAAGAGTAATTCCTTGCCCATCCTAAGTCCAAGGCTACTCAGTTCTTGGGAACTAGTATATTTGAAAAACCATTATACTAAAGACTTATCTTGATGGATCCCTCCTGGGTCAGGTGAAATACAATTGTGAAAATAGGGCCGAGCTATAATACAGAAAGTATTATAATTATATTATAACACAGGGACTAGTCTGTCTTGCACACAACCAACCAGGATTCAATCATCTGTATCTCATATGGTCCCCAAACCCTGCAGGAGTGATCCCTGAGCCCAGAGACCAAAGTATTCCCTGAGCATCCTCAAGTGTGCTTCCCCCAAAACAATCAAACATGCATACAATTTAGGTGCTCTTGATAAGAACAAAAAGATTTAAAACAGGAGGAGATTAGTGATATAGTCCTAAACAACAGAATTACCAGTAAGGAATGTTACCGAAAGACCTATACAGTTCTTGAAAACCTAATTGACCTAGCATTACTGGATTCCTACACTAGAGGAGAATCATGTCAGTATCCTTCACACTGTTTTAACAGCTAGCATTCTTGAAACATAATAAAGAAAGGCTTGCCCACACACCCTTGTTAAAAGGGTATAAAAGGGGAAATGCTTCAGCCTTTCTGGAATTCTTTTGGGGAACCTACTTGTAAATGTAACATATATTAGCTTTGCAAGTTTATTAAGCATTACTATTCCTAATAGATCCCAATTAATCTAATAAGAATATATAGTTTTCTCTCACAAGTCATGTATATAAACACTGAGAAAGAGCTCCTTGCTCTTTTTTTTTTTTTTAATTTTTGGGCCATACCCTGAGGTTACACTTAAAGGTTACTCTTGGCTCTGAGCTCTGAAATTGCTCCAGGCAGGCTCAGGGTTGAACCTGGTCTTTCCCAGGTTGGCTGCCTGCAAAACAAATGCCCTATCATTGTGCTATTTCTCCAGCCTAAGACCAAGAGCTCACTTGCTCTTAAACACCTTTTATTTAATTACAAATCACAATAATACAAGCATAGCTATGCACATATTTAAAGCAGATTATTATTTTTAATATATCTTGAAAAAAAGCAAAGAAATACAAAATCTCTGAGTAAGTGAGAGTATTTGTAATTAAAACTCAGTTGTAAACAATGAGGTTGCTACTTTTCAAAAAATATACTGGTTTCAACTCTGTACATTCAATTATCTATTTCTTGTTGAAACTTCCCAAACTAAAAATAAAGAAAAACAAAGCCAGTAAGAAGAGTACCTTGTGTATTATCCATAGACTATAGAATTTAGACAAAAGGGATCTATTCAAAAACATTAGATGTCTCTAAAGCATTCCATGACAAGCATATGTAAAATAAGGAATGAAGTAAATCAATAATTCTCCCCTACCACATTGTTGAAGGACTTGTGTTTATTGTTTGTATGAAAAGCAGAGCATTTGTATACATACATTTAAACTGATTATTTCATTTAGCACAAAGGGTAAAGAGTTGCATAAAATCTCAAATCTCACTTGATGTAACCAAAATATCAAGCTTTGTAAGGCTTAATCAAGATTTTATTAAATGTTTTGTTGAGCTCTGTCACAGGAACCCAGCTGAAGCCAAGATGATCTCTTATTATTAAGCAAAAGTAAATTGTGTTCATTTTTGGTTTGAATTTCAATGAAACATTTTCAAAAATAGTTGGGAAATATAGAGATAATCTATACTATCACAGAAATGTTGCAATATATTTATGTATCTGGAGAGCTGAAAGTCGATGAAGCGAGAAATAAAATAGATAACAATAATGTTTATATTACACTGTTGAGTCTGGAAAAGAGGTGACTTGATATTGGGGTGTAGTCTTTTAACTTTGGATTTCAGTGTGTAACTTTTGAGACTAGGCCCAAGGAGGCAGCTGATTCCTGAGACCAGGCTGTAAATCACAATGGACATTCCAAGGAATGCAAGGACATCTTATTTTCCACCAGACACCTTGAAGGGAGGGGAAACCAACTAATCATCTTACATTCCAACAGGGGAACACCTTGACCCTCGAGAAGGAGATCCCTGCAGAGGACAGATGGCCCTTGAAGATTAGGGAGGAATAATTGCATACTAAAAAGGAATAATGCATAGGTATAGATAGAATAACACATGGTATAGAATAATGGTAAAATCTAATTTAATGCTATTCTCGCTTCTGTCCCTGGCTTACTTGATATAATGAACAAGGCTCCCTTCCCCTAATTGCTCCGGTTACTATGCGGCCAGGAGAATGTGTCCTCCACCCTGTGGATTGGGGGGACGGCCTGAAGAGTTTAGCACATATCTCTGCATACCATCAATCTGGGAGTGGGGTAAAATGATATCATGAAGGGGCTGAGCAGATGGGTTCTCCACCCTGTAGATTAGGCAACCACCTGAACGGTTCAACCTATATCTTTGCATGCCATCAGCCTAAAAGTTGGGGGTAAATGATGTCATGAAGGGGCTGAACAGACAGAAAATTGCTCCTTTTCTGTAAAAAATCATTGGATGATTCAAACTGTATAAACCTACAAAATGCTTTGACCTGTATGCTTATTATCATGTTCATTATCATATGAATTCCCTTAAATGTTTGTTAATTTGGTTTCTCAGGGTCTCACTGCAGACCGAATTCCCTGCTTGCAGTGACACACTAGGATCCTGGAAAAAGAATAAACCTACGTGTGATTGCATCCTCCAAGGTTTGTATCTCCTCAATTAAGCGGTGGGCTTTCCTCGGACCTTGGACATCCCTGACCTGACCTCCCCGGGCTTGGTTGGCCATCTCCAACCCCGTACCCCAACCCGGGTCCAGGCCAGCTTTGAACAGCTTTAACAACACATGTGCATCACTAACATGAGAATTATTAGGAAAAATTATTAAGTACTTTCACAATAGTTTTTAGTACAAATACAAAATTAGGAAACTAATAGACCAGTCAAATATATAAAATATACAATTATATGGATTTATAAAGTTAATTCTGTTCAACAACACTCTAATTACATGATCCCCTGAATTCTGTCAGAATTGATTCCTGAACACAGAGCCAGAAGTAAGCAATGAACACTGGAGTGTGACTCACAAAACAAAACAAAGAGAAAATACATAAAATAAAAGCATTTAAATAAGAATTATATATAGATTTGTAACTCAATATGTATTAGACTGTTTTATTTTGTCATGTTACTCTCTACAGATTTGTTTCATTTCTAGTAAATTAGATAACTTTTTTTCTTAATTCTAATTAATACAGATCAGCAGTATTTTCTTTCAACAGCAATAGGTTTTGATCTGACTAAATATTATAATTCTTTTTATTTTACCTCATCAACTAAAGCAAACACAAATGTTCTCATGTGCCAATGGCATTTAAATTGTCCTTTATATGGCTTAAATTATCATATTTTACCTAAATGTTTTCATATATTTTCTTATATATTTTAAATAAAAACTACACATGCCACAGAGTGAGAGATAAACTCCCTCACCAATAATTTCACACTGGTGAAATATCAGTATTTTATTTCATTCTGCAATATTTCCTGTAAAATAACATAAAATCTAAGCACAATAATCTATATTCCTTTACCATAAAAATAACAGAAAAAGATGCACAGATTGGTAGGCCTGTTTGGATCTTGGCAGCAACTTTTGTTATAATTAATTAGGTATTTTGGGGGAGAGGAGATACTGGTCATTAGACTTAGTACCTAATTCATCCAAAGTCATGAATCTGATCAATTAAAATTTTTTCTATATTTTATGTGAATATCTGATACTATTTATTCAGTAACATAAATAAGTGGATCAAAGATTAAAAAAGCTTTCTGATGAGGAATAAACAATCTTGCCAATTGGCCTTTGTGACAAAGAATAGCTAGTCTTTCCATGGTATCTGTAAATATTTGCAAAGTACATCATTATACCTAAAGCAACTTCTAATTACAGAAACATCTGAAGACAACAACAATTCATAAATAAAACAATACTCTCTTCTGCTAACAATTATTTGTCAATTAAATGTAGCCTCAAGGGCCGGAGTGGTGGCACAAGCAGTAGGGTGTTTGCCTTGCAAGTGCTAAACTAGGTTGGACCACAGATCTATCCCCAGCGTCCCATATGGTCCCACGAGCCAGGAGGTATTTCTGAGCACATAGCCAGGAGAAACCCCTTAGTGTCACCAGGTGTGTCCCCAAAACAAAAACAAACAAAAGTAGCCTCAAGCTCCTGACTTGACTGGAATTAAATATCTGTGAACAACAAAGTAAGAATGTGATCTAATCTCACTGCCTTGAACAAGAAGTTAAGCCCAATAATCGATTATGTGCTGAAGAATTCAGTTTAAATAAAACTAATATGCAAAAGTCTGTCCATAAAAAGATCCAGAAATAAAATGCAAGTCACAAGTCTTTTTTTTTGGGGGGGGGTCACACCCGGCGATGCTCAGAGATTACTACTCCTGGCTGTTTGCTCAGAAATAGCTCCTGGCAGGCACGGGGAACCATATGGGACACCGGGATTCGAACCAACCACCTTTGGTCCTGGATCAGCTGCTTGCAAGGCAAACGCCACTGTGCTATCTCTCTGGGCCCCACAAGTCACAAGACTTAGTGATTTATTTAAACTGTTATGCTATTACACATGCAAAATTGTGTTTGCTTTTCCTTAAATCTATACCAATGGATCATAAGAAATATAAATGGAAGCCTCACTTATCTATGAATCTTTATAATATTGTAGCAGCAACTGGAAAGAGGTGATATGGCAGATATGACACTTCCTATGAACTGTCTCTAATAGGTCGTAGTAAAAGAAGTCTCAATGGATAGAAATATGAACAACAACATATTAACTTAACAGAAAAAGCTATAAGACAGATCAATAAACTAAAAATTCAAGATTATCAATAAGGTTGTGTAAGACAAATGAGCACAACTGATGTTTACATTGGTATATCTGCTAGGTTTTATTTCCCACTTGCATCTCTCCACTCTTCTCTTCAATCAGTCCATGAAGATGAATCATTTTTTACTCCATCACCCAGATTCTTCTGGTGGTAGATATTTGGCAGTGGCTAATGGGAGGTGTAAGAAGGAAAGGTAAACATATGTTGAAGTATTTCATTTATGAAATACTTACCCCTTTAACCCAACTATATAAGTTCTATTCTCCTATTACTTAATCTTGCTATACTGCCCTTCCAATAAATGGGTCCAATTTTCACTGAATTATGAGAACTGAATTACAAGTCTATACCCCACCTTGACCACATCTTTATAATAAATACACAATGAAATCAACAGTAAGAATATCAATTGGTCCTAATATACAGATCTGAATTATCCTCTATATCCTAAAAGTAATTTTGGGGACTCTGAAAGCCATTTCATATAATTGCTAAATTAGAAGCAAGTTAAGTACAATATTAAAATAATGCATATGATGGTTATATAATGAGATATTTTAGAAAATATATAATTTAGTAAAGATAATGCAAGGATGCTCAACAATGAGTTGTTTTCATTACATTTTATACAGAGGTATATTTGTATTTATGATTTTTATAGAGTAATATAAACCACAATTAGTTATCTTTGATCACTGTAACTAATATAACATAATATATAACATGATAGTATAAATATACATAATCTCAATATATTATTGATATAAACAGTACATTTACTTGGTGTACTATAATTAAATAATTTTATTAATTTATTAAAATTTTAAAAATAAATTTACATAATTGTTCACATAAAATGTATTTAAATCTTGGATAAAATTTAGTGATATGTAATTTAAATATAATGATATGCTCCTTTTTATTTAGCTTTATTCTAAAGTTTTTATTCTGATACTTTTAGAATGGAAATTGCCAGTCTGAGACAATATTAATATGCCTGAGTTGTTTTCAATATTTAGAAAATTGTATTCAAATGAATATATAACTCATTATACATTCATTCATCTAGTGAGTTTCATCATGAACATGGAATAAAACTATGATGTCAGATTATTTACTGACATCACTTCATAGAAATTGGCCATGCATAAAAATTTTATGCTGCAAACTAAAAGAAAGACATGAAGTAGATTTTTTTCTGAGTTATATTAGCACCATAATAATTTGTGCCCAATAAATATTTATAAACAACATTTCATATAACATTTTGAAATAAAATGGAAATATATTATATAACAATTAAAGATAGATACATTTTATTTTCATTAAAAATTAAATATTATTTTAACATATTATAAAATAAAAAGTTTTTAAGCAGTCTACATATATTTTCAAGAATCAATGAATCAATGAGAGAAAACCACTGACACATTAAAATTGTAGAAAAATTATAAACTTAATTAAAAAGTTTTAAATATGATAACCAATTTTAAAAAGTGTCCTAAACATCCAGATAGATATAATTATCTATTCGGTTTTTATAAGGGTTTTATTTCTATTGTGTTAACATTGATTTACAGAATGAAAAGAGTTTATAAATTATAGGGGTATAATGTTCATAACACAACTGCCACAGAAGTATCAATATCATTTCAGTATCCAATCTCCACTATAAATTCTGATCTTATATAAATATTGAAAGTATTATTTCCCTTGGAGATTGGTATTTCCCAATGTTTCTTACTAAGGCAAGTAAATGAGATCAACTTGTTTAAAAATCTTTGTTTTTCAACTTTCTTTTTTTTTATTTTTTTTATTTTATTTATTTTTTTTTTTGGTCAGATTTGTGTTTCTTTTTTTTTAATTTTTTTTAATTTTTTTTATTTAAACACCTTGATTACATACATGATTGTGTTTGGGTTTCAGTCATAAAAGGAACACCACCCATCACCAGTGCAACATTCCCATCACCCAAGTCCCAAATCTCCCTCCTCCCCACCCAACCCCCGCCTGTACTCTAAACAGGCTCTACATTTCCCTCATACATTCTCAATATTAGGACAGTTCAAAATGTAGTTATTTCTCTAACTAAACTCATCACTCTTTGTGGTGAGCTTCCTGAGGTGAGCTGGAACTTCTAGCTCTTTTCTCTTTTGTGTCTGAAATTTATTATTGCAAGAATGTCTTTCATTTTTCTTAAAACCCATAGATGAGTGAGACCATTCTGCGTTTTTCTCTCTCTCTCTGACTTATTTCACTCAGCATAATAGATTCTGTGTACATCTATGTATAGGAAAATTTCATGACTTTATCTCTCCTGACAGCTGCATAGTATTCCATTGTGTATATGTACCACAGTTTCTTTAGCCATTCCTCTGTTGAAGGGCATCTTGGTTGTTTCCAGAGTCTTGCTATGGTAAATAGTGCTGCAATGAATATAGGTGTAAGGAAGGGATTTTTGTATTGTATTTTTGTGTTCTTAGGGTATATTCCTAGGAGTGGTATAGCTGGGTCGTATGGGAGCTCGATTTCCAGTTTTTGGAGGAATCTCCATATTGCTTTCCATAAAGGTTGAACTAGACGGCATTCCCACCAGCAGTGGATAAGGGTTCCTTTCTCTCCACATCCCCGCCAGCACTGTTTGTTCTCATTCTTTGTGATGTGTGCCATTCTCTGTGGTGTGAGGTGGTATCTCATTGTTGTTTTGATTTGCATCAACTTTCTTTAAATGAACTTTATTTCTAGTTTCTTTAGTTTTTGGTGTCATCATCTTTTTTTTTTTTTTTTTTTGGTTTTTCGGGCCACACCCGTTAGATACTCAGGGGTTACTCCTGGCTACGCGCTCAGAAATTGCCCCTGGCTTGGGGGGACCATATGGGACACCGGGGGATCGAACCGTGGTCCTTTCCTTGGCTAGCGCTTGTAAGGCAGACACCTTTCCTCTAGTGCCACCTCGCCGGCCCCATGGTGTCATCTTATATATCAAGTCAATTCTTTTTTGGGGGGTGCTTATTTTCCCCCTTGGCTGCATATTTTTTATTACTATTACTTTGTTTAAACACTATGGTTAAAAAGTTGTTCGTGGGGGCTGGAGCGGTGGTGCAGAGTGGTAAGGCGCCTGCCTTGCCAGCACTAGCCTAGGACAGACTGTGGTTGTTCATAATTGAGGTTCATCCATACAATGTACAGAACCATAAATCATATGATTTTTATTGTTCTTTTAATTATATGGTGCAATGTATTGATTGACTTGTGTGTAGTGTATCATCCATGCATCTCTAAAATGAATCCTACTTGATAAGGGTTTATTAATTCTTGATAATTTGCTTTATTCTATTTGCTTGTATTTTGCTGAGGATATTTTATCTGTGATCATTAAAGATATTGGCTATAATTCTCTTTTTTTATGGTGCCTATGTTTTCTTTTGGTATCAGGGGAATGTTAAATTTATGTAAATTGTTTGGTATTATTTCCATTTCTTCAATTTCCTGGAAGAGCCTGGAAAAGATTGACAGTAGCTCCTCTTTAAAGTTTTATAATAACTCAATAGTGAATCTATCTGTGCATGGGTTTTGAATTTTAGGAAGCCTTTGGATTCCATTTCAATTTCCTCAATCATGATAATTTTGTTCAGGTATTCCAGATCATCTTGGATAAACCTTGGGAGGTTATAGGAGTCCAAGAATTTATTTATTTCTTCCAACTCTCTTGTTTTGTGGCATACAGCTTCTACAAATAATCTTCTATATCTTTTGTATTTATATAGTGTCTATTTTTGTGATATTTATAACATTTTATTTCTGATTCTGTTTATTAAGTTTCTCTTTTTTATTATCTTGCTAATTGTTTGTTAATCTTGTTTTTTTTTAAACCAACTCTTTCATTGATATTTTGTTGTTTTTGTTTGTTTTTGGAGCCACACCCAATTACACTCAGGGGTTACTCCTGGCTGTGTGCTCAGGAATCACTGCTGGCTTGGGGGACCATATGGGACGCCAGGTGATCAAACCATGGTCCATCCTAGGTTAGTGTATGCAAGGCAAACACCTTACCTCTTGCACCACCGCTACAGCCTCACCAGGAATCTTTTGATTTCTTCTTTGATTTTGTATCTGACCCACTGATTGTTCAGTAGTGAGCTGTTTAATTTTCAGGTATTAAAATTATTTGTTTCTATATGTAATTTACTTCTACTTTCAGTACTTCATGGTCTAGCTCCTCTAGAATATAGTTGATACAACTTCAATCCTCTTGATTTTTATGGAGGTATTTTTATGGCCCACCAGGTGGATTATTATTGTGCATTTGGAGAAGAATATTTATTCAGTTTTCTGAGCTTGAAAAGTCCTATATATACATATTGAACTTTCCTCTTCCATTTCTTCCTACAAAGCTCGCATATGCTTGTTGAATTTTAGCCTGGTTTATTATCAAGATGTGAAAGAGCAGTGTTGAGTTCTCAAATTCTACTACTGTCTTATTGTTTATTTAAGTCTTTTCTCAAGTCTATCAGCAGTTGTTTTAAATATTTGTCTGGTCCCTTATTGTGTACATAGACGTTTAGGAGTGTGATTTCTTCCTTATGTACATATCCCTTAATTTTAATGAAGAAATATTCTTTGCTCTTATAATCTATTAAGCCTGAAGTCTGTTTAAAATTAGTATGGCAACCCCAGCCTATAAAGGGAGTTGTTTGTTTGAATAATTTTGAGTCCATGTTTGCTCTGTATAGTCTAATGTGTTTCTTGGAGACAGCAATATGTTGGATTCAAATTTATGATACATTTTGCCACATTGTGTCTCTTGATGGGTGGGTGCATTTTATCCTCTGACATTGATAGAGATTATTGTCATGGGATTTTGTGTCATCTTTTTATAGAAGTTTGATGTGTTTTTGAGGTTTGTCTTACTTAAAGTAGACCCTTCAGTTCTTTTGTTTGGTTCTTGAGTCTGTGAAGTTTCTAAGCAGTATACTGTTTATCTATAAATTTTTATATTCTTCTTTATAAAACCTGAGTGAAAGTCAGGCTGGGTTAAGTATTCTCAGTGAATTATTCCTTTCAATGATTTTTGTAACTATATTCCACCACTGCTTTTAGGCCTGGAGGGTTGCTTGTGATGCCTCTGCTGTAAATCTTAAGGATGGTCCTTTATATATTATTGCCTTCTTTGTTCTTGCAGCTTTCAGGATTCCATCTATATCTATGTTTTTTTTTTATCATTGTAACTAGTATGTACTTTGGGTCTCTTTTAACCAGATAGGTAAGGCATCAAGGATGCAGTTGGGTGAAACTTCAGCTCTGTGAACTTCCCAGCAATGACTGTTGATTCTTTCTGGGTATTTTCTCCTGACTCTCTGGGACCTCAGTTACTCTTATATTAATTCTCTCAAATTTATCCCAAGCAATACCGTTGTTTGTTTACTTTGTTTAAGCATGTTTTCCATATAGTGTTCATTTATTTTAAGGTTCTTTTCTAATTTATTTTGTTAAATGGAGGTATTAGGTAGTTTATTTTTCAATTCACTGATTCTGTTCTCAGCAGTTGTTAATCTACCTGTGAGGTTTTCTTGTGAGCTTTTCATTTTGCCCACCATGATTTTGTATTGTCATTTCCGCTTCACATTTTCTCATTTCTACTCTCATATCCATAGCTAAACACGTTAAACACACTTTCTGTTTAAATAATTTCTCTAATCCCTTTTGTTTTCCCTAATCTCCAAACCACAGAAGTACACACACTGTTTACATTTCCTATCACACTCTACCTGATTGGCTGACACAGAGTTTGATACTTTCCCCTACTTTCTCCTGATATAAATAGTACTTTCTCACCTAAAATAGAGTGTGTATTTCCCCAATTGTGTCATATGGCTAATTTTATGTATGCTCTTTACTTGCCTGGGATCCAACCTCAGCATGACATATATAAGTTCCGCTAAATGGATCTTCAAACTTTTTAAACAGGGCCTAGTTCACAGTCTCTCAGACACTTGGACGGCTGAACTATAGTTAAAACAAACAAACAAACAAACAAACAAAAAACTATGAACAAATTCCTGTGCACACTGCACATATCTTTGTTGGTTTGTTTGTTTTTGGGCCACACAGAGAAGCACTCAGGGGTTACTCCTGGTTCTGCACTCAGAAATAGCTCTTGTCAGGCTCGGGAGAGTATAGGGGATGCCAGGATTCAAACACGGGTCCTTCTTGGCTCAGCAGCATGAAAGGCAAATGCCCTGCCACTGTGCTATTAGTCCGACCTCTCTTTTTTGGAATTAAAAAACAAAACAGGAATAAATACAATATTTAAAATGAAGAACAAGTAGAGTTGAATCAACAAACTTACCAGTATTTCACTTGGAACAATGAGAACTTTTGGCAGGCAGCAGTATGAGGACCTCTGCTTGAGACTGAAGGAGTTTAGAGACAAAAAGAGGGAGGGAGTTCAGGAGCAATTTCTGAGCGCACAGCCAGGAGTAACCCCTGAGCGTCACTTGATGTGCCCCCCCAAATAAGGGAGGGGTTTGGAGCAATAGCACAGTAATAGGGCATTTGCTTTGCACGAGGCTGATCTAGGACGAACCTGGGTTCGATTTCAACGTCCCATATCGTCCCCCATGCCAGGAGCAATTTCTGAGCTCATAGCCAAGAGTAACCCCTGAGCTAAACTGGTGTGGCCCAAAAAACAAAATAATAAAAAAAAGAGGGAGGACAGTTGGGGAGTGTGGTGCACATCCACACATGTGTACTACAGGCCCAGGATGAGTCAGAAACTAAGCAGGACTGGCAGCAGTGGCAAAAGTTCCTGGCAGGCTGGATAAATGTTCTTGGTGGGCCACATGTGGTTCATGGGCCGTAGTTTAGGGACCCTTGCTTTAGAATCTTATTGGCTATTCATTCCTTGGTTTTCTTGAGTTCTTTGAATATTCTAGGTGGCTGATACTAGGTAGATATTCACATTACCCTCTTTGTTCACTAAATGTGCTCAGAGTCTGCAATGCATTTCCAGTCTGAGCTTTTTCACTATGGTGGTGTTCTTTCTGTGATATGCTGTGGCTCATTTACTAGAAGAAACTTGAGGCTGTAGAGCAAAATGGAGTGGCTGAGCTCTCTCAGGCCACTGACCTGGTGCAAGTCTCTTACTGATGGAAGATGATCAGGCCTCTGATTTTCCTTGCTTGCTCCCATGTTTTCAGTGTCCTCCTGACACTTGTTGCACTTTTCTAACCATAGTCAGTTGTTTTGACTCAGGACTTGCTATTCTCATGGGGCTTCTGACTTGGCAGAAGTCGCTTTCCTGTTGAAACCTGATTGGGCTGTCAAATCACCTTGTGCTCACATCTGCACACCCTTTCATGGTTGTACCTCTGCCCCCTTGCTGCATATTCTTTTGTCTGCTTTTTCTTTTCTTCCGACCAATAATATTTCTATCTTACTTTTTTCAAAAACCTAAAGGAGTTCTTTAAATTTTTGGGTTGAGACACTGCCTTTGCAGCACCTATGAGTCCATCTCTCAACTTCTGTTTTTACTCCCTGCTGCAAGATGCTTTGGGGCATTTTTAGTCCCTTGACATTTTCAGCCTTCTGCAATGCTTCAAGGCATTTCTTATGAATATTATTAACAAGTTGTTACCACTTAAATATTGGTAATCCTAGTGGATTTATCAATATATACATGTTTTTTTACTCTCTCTCCTTCCCTTAAATCTAATTCATAGCAGTTACATTTTTCAAAATTACAAGTCACACTTTGTAGGCACAATTTCATATGTTTTCATATTTTGGTTCTTAACTTTATTGCCTGTCTCAAATACAGGTGGGAAAAGGGGAAGGAGGAGATTGAGGGCATTGGTGGTGGGAAGGTTGAAATGGTGAAGGAGAATGTGTTCTTTTTTATATAACTGAAACCCTGTTACAAAAATGTTTGTAGTCATGGTGCTTAAATCTATTATTATCTATAAAAATATAAAAATAACAAATTTATTTTTAATTATTAAACAATTTTATCAACATTTGAATATATATTTTAATGTGATATGAATATAGGTTTTTTCCTAAAATGGACTTTAGAATGAGCTTTAAATACTATAGTTTGAGTAGTTTTTCCCAATCAAGAATCTCTATAATTATATAAGGCTTATGAGATCAAAATATAATCTTTACTTCAAGATTTTATTTCCTGACTGTCAATTAATTACCTTACTCATTATTTTGCCAAATGGGTACTTTTCTCTAGACTGGTGATTCTTCTGTGAAATAGCATTCTAGTCTTAATTATTTTTTCTTTATTATCTGTTCTTACCTAAAATTACTTGCAATCTTATCTCCAAAACTACAAATTTCATCAGTAAGTTCTCCTTATAGAATTACCATTTCAATGAAGTATAGCATAAGCACTTAAATGTTACCAAAAATGATTGCTATCAAGCTAGTGACTTACATGTAACTTCTGAATAGACTTTGCAACCTTTTTATTATGATGGTAGTCATGGCAACCTTAAGAACCACCAACTTCGAATTAGGTTTATAACACTGATTATTTTCTCTGTCATGTACAAAAACTGTGATTTTAACTCACCTGTTACCTTTTAGTTGGACTAGAGCTATTAATATCTTTGCACTTCTCAATTTCCTCAATCTAAGATTTTTCAGTAGAAAGTAAAGTTTTAGGTAAAAAAATTTTGATGAGACATTGTCAAATAGGTTAAAACTTGGTATGGGTTGGCTTCTCTAAAAAGGAGCATGTTTCATACTCACATTTTATTCAGCGTAGCAAACTCACCAGAATTATTGAATCAAAATTATTAAAAATAATTAATTAAATAAAAATAACTGGAGATTCTATATTGGTTCTAATAATTTTCACTGTCATTGATATATCTATTATATGTCATTGATATTTTGATGAAATACTGTTGGGTTACAGTAATGTTTTAGAAATGAAAAAGTCAATAATCTTGATTCATGAATCATAATTTTGTCCAATGCATATTTTTAGGAATCTTCTAATTGAGATAGGAGACTGATCAGTGTAAATGTAATATACAACTGACCTGAATGGATAAAGAACAAGAAAACTGCTTCTATTAAAAATTATCTCTTTACATGGTCACTGAAAATCTTAACAGCAACATTTTGTTCTTTTCTTAAGCAAATATCATACAAGGGCAGAGACTTATGCCCTCTCCAATCACTTGTCTTTTTATTTATCACTTACCTTTTCCATTTTTGATCTAATCTTTTTTTGCCAAGTCTTCACAGAGAGCCCAGAATTTAGGTTTATTTCTATTTAGAGTTATTCAGTTACAAAAATAAAGAGCAAAAAATAAAAGTCTAAAATAAATAAAAACTAGATTAAAGATCCAGTAACCAATAAATAACCCCCAACTTTATTATTATGTACTTTATTATGTACTCATTAAAATCTTTTTTATTTATTTATTTTATTTTTTGGAGGGCCACACTTCGTGGGACTCAGGGATTACTCAGAAATCGCTCCTGGCAGGCACGGGGGATCATATGGGATGCCGGGATTTAAAACACTATCCACCCTGGATTGGTTGCATGCTAGGCAGATGTCCTACCCTATTTAGGGGTCACAAACTCAATTTACCTTGGGGCCACAGGAGGCAAAGTCGGGGTGATCTTTGAGTGTAAAGTCAGTAGTAAGCCTTGAACATTGGGGGTTGTGATCCAAACAATAAAACAAAACAAAACAAAAAAATTCCTCTAGGGCAGGGCCACAAAATGTGTACAGAGGGCCGTTTGCGGCCCGTGGGGCGCGCGTTTGAGACACCTGCCCTATATGCAACAAGTTATACACAGAAAGGAACAGTTACACTAGCACACCGGAGGGCAAAGGAGGGAGAGATGAGATACATGCTGGGAAAAAGGGTGTAAGGAGAACAACCCTGGTGGTGAGAATGGCCCTGGTTCATTGTCACTATTTCCCTTAATATTACTGTGAAAGATTTGTTATTCACTTTTGGTCACAATAAAAATTATTTTTAAAATAAGAAAAAAAGAAATATGATCCCCTAGAATGTTATTCTCTAAGAAATTAGGATATGGGTATCAAAGTTCAATTCTCTTCTTAGTTGAACTAGCTGAAGTGACCTTCAATAAGTTAATCAACTCATTAACTTCTCTCGTTTATGTAGTAAGAAAGAATGAATACATGAATACCAATTATGTATTGCTACAATAAAAAAATCTTAATAAATAAAGATATGTTATAGAACTATTCTAGGTATAAAAATAAATATAATTTTCTTAACATTTTCTTTATGATTGAGTTTGAATGGTGATTCATGGGTATATTGTTTGCTTGGGTTTGTTGCTTATTTTCATCTCAAGCAAGATTATTTTACAAAATAGATTCGTTTTTATGATACAATTTCCCTGAATGGAAGCAGATAGTTACATGATTGGTTTCACCTAACGGAGAGATGTATTGACATACTGAAGTGAAAATGTGATAAATGTATTTCCTAATTCGACCATTTCAATCTGCATATATTACATTTTAATCGACTGCCAGGCAGCAATCTTATGAAATTGAATCATACTAAAAATAACATAAATATAAGCATTAAGAAAATAAAACTTAAAGTGAAATGGTTCTTATTAATTTTTGGAACTATTTATCTATGTCTATAATACATTAATTAAAACAATGCACAAAATTGACAATTCTTTCAGAGAAAAAAAAATCTAACCAGTATCATCACATAATGATTAGAGGAGAGTTAACAAAAATTTATCAATGAAGATGAAATATTACATATATTTAATTTTATATTATTTATTAATCTTTTAAATATTTTAACAATTTCTTAATTCTATTAAATGTTTTACTCATTCAGTTATTAATATTATACAAAACCCAAGTTATTTCCTATTAAAAATGTATTATTCTGTTGGAGTATCTAGAAATGATTTAGTTTCAACCATATATCAGGGAAGAATATATTAAGTGTACCTCCCATATAAAATGGAAAATATATATGCATAATATTAATTTTGTTTGCTTTTGTTTATGGTGACACACTTGGCAATACTCAAAGGTTGCTTCAGGTTCAGCACTCAGAAATTACTCCTGAAAGAGTTTTGTGAATCATATGAGATAATAGGGATTGAATCTGTGTTTGTCCTATGCAAGGCAAACATCCTACATACTTTCTCTCTAATCTCATTTCCAATTCCAAATGCATATATTATTGATTAATTTTTATTAAAATAATTAAATTTGAAAAAAATTAATTAGGAACCTGGTAAGATTGGTTATACCATTAATTCCACAAAATCTATTACTTTGTTAAACTCCCTTATTCTTTTTTCCTGAAAATTTAAGTTGTAGTTTCACTCTGCTATCTGTGAAGTGATTTTTGTATGTAGTCTTCTAAGAAATCTTCAATTGTTACAATCCTATGAAATTCAAGATTATCACTCTCTGGCTTTTAGAGACAGATAGTCATGGGACTAAAAACAGGTACAAAAACTAATTACCAAAAATTAAAAATTTAATAAAAGGCACCAATATGGATAAAAGCTCCCATTGAGGAGGGTGGTGAGGAAGAGTTGTATGTAATACACATCAAATACAATGAGGCTTTTTTAGTTGATGTTGTTTTTTGTTTTAAAGATAATGCCCATTCTGTTTAGCAAGACAGTGTGCTGAAATGCCACTTACCATAGCACCTTTCTTAACAGAAAGATTATCCTAACAGGTCCTCTACCTGGATCATGCTTTGATATGGGGTGCAGGGATCTAACCTGGATTAGCCACATACAATGAAGTGCCTTATTGCTGTACTATCATTCTGGTTACTATTGTCTGCTTTTGTTTTCCCCAGAGAAAATTATTCTATATATGTAGCTATAGAGTCCTAAATTTCTTTAGTTATCTCCCATAAATTTGACTAATTTTTGGGTAATAACAAACTCAACATAACTGAATTAATATAGTATTCTCAACAAATAGCATTGGACCTCAGGCCAAGAGAGAATATGATATCCTCAGGCCAAGGGAATAGATACTAATAAAGAATTCTTCAAACAAATAAAATCAAAACTTATCATTGATCTAAATATAACTTAAAAAGCAAGAAATTGCTAGAAGACTTTAATTCTAGACTATATGAAAGAAAATCCAGATTTTTTTCAGATGTAAAATTCAGGTAAGATTCCAATTTAGGCCGGGCAGTGGCGCTGGAGGTAAGGTGCCTGCCTTGCCTGCGCTAGCCTAGGACGGACCGCGGTTCGATCCCCCGGCATCCCATATGGTCCCCCAAGAAGCCAGGAGCAACTTCTGAGCGCATAGCCAGGAGTAACCCCTGAGCGTCACAGGGTGTGGCCCAAAAACCAAAAAAAAAAAAAAAAAGATTCCAATTTAATATTACAGTGCTATAAAATATTAACTTTCTAATCTGTATAGTAGATGTCAAGAGTATGAGAACAAAAGATAGACTGAAAAATATTTATGAGAAACATATAATGAATTATTTTATTTAAAATGTGCAAAGAATTCTTAAACCTCAGAAATAAGATGAATATTTTATTATCAAGAAATAATAGTATGAGCAGTATATGGAATAAAAGCTTGTGGTAGATAAGAAGAATGTATACATATCATGATCCCAGATTATCAAGTCTATGAATAAACATATATAAAAATGGTAAAGTTAAAATAAAAAGTTTTCTGTATATTCTATGTTGAAATACTATGTTGATGTTTAGGGGAAAATAATTACTTTTATATACAGTACTGTCCAAAATAATAGTATTCATATAATTTTTTGACCTAATGTAATTTGTAGGTGATTTTTATTAATTAAAATATAAAAAGACTACAAATTTAATTTTTTCCTTAAGCATTATGTTAATTATGTAGACATTTCTAAACTAATAATGAATAGAAGATAAAGAAGATTACTGAGAGATTATTAAGAAAATTACTTTTATCAATATATTATTCAACATAATGTAATGTTATAGTTAGTGTTTTACCCTTTTAATATCTAATATGTTTGGTGAATTCCTATATTTAAAATATATTTTATTAGTTTTCAAGCTTTTTAAGAAAGATAAACATGAAGTCTTTCCAAAGTTACACAGTTAAGATTCCCTGATGAAGGAATAAATTTACTTATATGTTAGTAATAAGTTGTATACAAATAGAATTGTATTGTAAAATTTTTTAGATTGCCAGTTTTAGATTCTGACAACTCTGTATAAAACATTATATTTCCCACAAGACATTTATCATGTTCAAGCTATAATACTATATAGGTATATTTAAGATACTGACTAAGGGGCCAGAGCTATGGCGTGGAGCAGAAAGGTGTCTGCCTTGCCTGTGATAGCCTAGGATAGACCTCGGTTTGATTCCTTGGCATCCCATATGGTCCCCCAAGCTAGGAGCGATTTCTGAGTGAATAGCTAGGAATAACCCCTCAGCATCACCGGTTGCGGCCCCCAAACAAACAAACAAATGATACTGATTAATAAATGTTAATCATTTAAAATAGTGTTGACAGAAGCTACAATGATAGCCCAACAGTAGGGCATTTGCCTTGCATGCATATGACCCATCACGGACCTGGGTTTGATTACCGGCATCCCATATGGTCTCCTGAGCCTGCCAGGAGGGAATTCTGAGTGTAGAGCCAGGAGTAATCCCTAAGCCCAGACAGGTGTGGCTCAAAAACAAAAAAAAATATATAATAAAATAAAATAGTGTTGACATCCTAGTTACAACAATAAATCTCACATATATGGATAGAATACTGAAAACAGTAAAATCAAAAAGGAAATTACATTCAAAGGACCACCCTTAAGATTTACAGCAGACCTGTCACAAGAAACCCTCCAGGAGAGAAGGTAATGGTGGGACATAGTGACAAAATATATTGAAATAAATTCTTCATCTAGAAAACTACACCCAGAAAGATTCATGTTCAGGTTTAAAAAAAGCATACATAACTTTATGGATAAAAAAAAAAACAGCTCAAAAACTTTAAGACACAAAACCAACCTTACAAGAGAAACTGAAAGATCTACTTTAAGACCAACCAAGAGACACACAAAAGTCTTACATAAAAAATGACAATAAATCCCATGACAATTATATCTAACAATGACAATGTACTAAATATACCAGTTAATATACACAGAATGGTAAAATGGATCTAAAAGCTGAATCCAACATTATGTTGCCTACAAGAAACACATCTGAATAGTTAGAACAAATATAGATTCAAAATCAAAGTTTGGAGGACAAACACCCAATCAAAAATCCCTTAAAATAGCTGGAGTGGTCATATTAATATCAGATGACACAAACTTTAGACTTAGAAAAGTTAAAAGGGACAAAGATGAACATTTCACAATAATCAAGGGATAGTAAGCAGGAAAAAAAATCACACTCCTAAACATATATGTACCTACTGAAAGACCAGCAAAATATTTAATACAATTGTTAACAAATCTAAAAGAAGACTTCCATAGCAATGCAATAACAGTGGGAAACCTCAGCACTTCTCCGTCACCCCATGATAGATCAATCAGGCTGAAACCCAACAAGAATATACTAGTTCTGAAAGAAGAAATGGAAGTAGATGTATAGATAGATGATTGATAGATAGATAGATAATAGATGATAGATAGATAGATAGATAGATAGATAGATAGATAGATAGATAGATAGATAGATATGACACTCTATTCCCAGAAAACTGGATAAACACTCTTCTCCAATGCACATGGGTCATTCTCCAGGATAGACTACATTCTGTTTCAAAAATTTACCTCCATAAAATCAAAAGAATAGAAATTGTACAGACTACCTTCTCAGATCACTATGCACTGAAATTAGAAGTGAAATACAAAGGGCCACAAAAGAAAAACTTTAAGACCTAAAAATGAAATGGATCATTATTGAACAACTAGTGGTTCCACAATAAAATCAGTGAAGGAATCAAAAGACTACTGGAAATAAATGTCCATGAAGACAGAGTTTATCAGAATTAGTGGGACACAGCAAAAGTAGTACTAAGAGGAAAATTTATAGCTTTGCAAGCAAAAATTAGGAAGAAAGAAAGGGCCTACATAAGGAGCTTAATGTCACAGCATATAAAATTAGAAAATGATGAATAAAAAGAACCAAAAAATAGGTAGACAGAAGTAAATAATAAAGCTTAGAGAAGAAATCAATGAAGTGGAAATCCAAAAATCAATCTGAGAGACCAAAGAAAACAAAAGCTGGTTCTTTGAAAAAATAAACAAGATTAATAAATAACTAGCAAAACTCACAAATAAAGGAGAGAAAGTTAATAAACTGTATTAGAAATAAAAATGTTGGTGATCACTACAGTTATTACAGGGACTTAAAAGGGTAATCACAAACTACTTTGAGAAACTCCATGGAACCTGGAAGAGATGAATAAATTTTTGGACTCTTATGATCTCCAATGGTATGGTATAACATATGGTATTACATATCTAAACAGGATGGTATAACATATCTAAACAGACCCATTACTATTGAAGAAATTAAAATGGTAGTCAAAAGTCTTCTAAAAAACAAAGAATTCAGGCCCAGATGAATTCATTAATGAATTCTTTCAAGCCTTTCAAAAGGGGAATACTACCAATATTTTCAGGAAATTGAAGAAAGAAAAGAACTTACAAATAGTTTTTATGAGGCTGAGATGCTGCAAAAAAATAAACTACAGACCAAAATCTCTGATGAACACAGATGCAAAAACTCTTCAACAAAATTCTAGCATATAGAATCCAATGCCTCATCCAAGAAGGTCATACACCATGAAATGTAGGTTTTATTGCAGGAATGCAAGGAAGGTTTAACATACTTAAATCAATCAAAATAATACACTACAAAACACCATAATATACCATAGTACACCATAAAACAGATGATCAAAAAAAAGCATGAACATAAGAAAAGAGACAGAGAAAGCATTTGATAAGTTTCAACACCAATTCATGATAAAAACTCTCAACAAGATGGGATGGAAAGAACTTTTCTCAATTTAGTCAATGCCATCTACCACAAGCTAATGTCAAACATTATTCTGAATGGAGATAAAATAAAAGCCTCTCCTCTAAAATTTGGCACAAAACAAGGCTTCCCCCATTATTTTCATCTGTACAAATTCTTTACTTTATAAAAATTTCTTATCCAGGATCAGAGTGGTGGCACAAGTGGTAGGGTGTTTGCCTTGCATGCACTAGCCTAGGACGAACCAAAGTTTGATCCCACAGTGTCCAATATGGCCCCCCAAGCAGGGAGAGATTTCTGAGCGCGTAGCCAGGAGTAATCCCTGGGCATCATTAGGATTGGGTGTGGCCTAAAAAGCAAAAAAAAAAAAACAAAAACATTTTATAACTTTAAAATAATATATTCATAGCACACAGTGGGTTATTAATTTGTTATCATTTGAATAATAATAATAACAAATTCAGGATTTGTTTTCTCTGAGAATATTATGGTACGGAGTCATAATAATATAATTATATGACTGTTAGTATTTTATCATGATTAAGTCATATTTTAAAATCATGTATACCCCATAATAACCAATAGAGTGGTGGTATTTATAATAGCTGTAAGTCAAAGGATGTATTTTTATTTATTTATTTATTAATTTATGATTTTTGGATCACACCTGGTGGTACTCAGGAGTTACTCCTAGCTCTGACTTAGAAGTTGCTCCTGGCAGGCTCAGGGGATCATATGGGATTTTGGAATTCAACTGGGGTCCATCATGTGTTGGCCTCATACAAGGCAGACACCTTATTGCTATCGCTCAGACCCAAAGAATGTATTTTTTGATCCACTGAGTATTCAAACTCTTTTTAATCAATAAATACATTCCTTATTTCTCAAATCAAGAATACATTTGTATACCCTAAATTTTTTCCTTAAAATTTAACAGATGTTACTTGCAGCTAGTATTTTTAATTAGTAATTTAGTTATTTATTTCAATTCTTTCTATGTATCTGAAAATTCTCGAGTTAAATATATACTATATAAATAATGCATGAACAAGATCATACTATAATAAAATAAAAGTTATGAACAAGTTCACTGCAACACAATCTGCTAAACTCCACAGACATTTTCATGATAATATTACAACCACATTGTTGAATTATAAGATAAAAAAAATCCTAAGTATCTGTCTATAGTAAAAAAGGAAATGAAATAAAGATAATAAAATAAAGTCATATGACAAGTTAATATATTTAAAGAAGCAGACTATCTATTTAACACAAATAATATAAGAAGCAAACAAAAGTAGCAAATTATATTAAATAAATATTTGCTATACTACATAAAAATGTAAATTTATATATGTAACAGATTTTTAAAACTTTAGATAAAACTATGCTAAATTAACCAACAGTGCTATATGGCTCTAGATATATAGAGTTCATTGCATACATAATATATATTTTGTTAAAAAATGTGTTTTAATATTTTGATTGTCAATTAAATGTAATTTTTTGTCTTTCAAATTCAATAAAATAAGGTTACTACTTACATAAAACAAAATTGTTCCATTTTAAATTCAAAAGAATTGTTCTAGAAATGTAATATCGTGAATGAGTTACTTACCCTTACATGCAAATGACCCTGAGTTTATCCCCAGTCCTGTGTATGGTCCCCCAAATCCTCTGAGGAGTAATCCCTAAATATATTTGTGGCTTGCAAAACAAACTAAATAAATAATGCTCATTGTAGATTATAAGGAAAATGCAATTTAAGGTATTGATATAAAACTAATATATATCTTTTAGAAAGGCCAAATTGTAGAATACTAACCATGGAAATATGTGTCACAAGAAATTTAATTCACTTCTGAAAATAAAGTCTTGATTTTCTTTGTTCTTGGACTTGACACTTGTTTTAAAGTCTTTGATTTGATACTTTCTTAATTTTTTGGTTTGATACTTAACATGAACAGTATCTCAGTTTTCTTAGTTCTTTGTTTTTTCTTACTAATACATATTTTATAACTTTTATATTTTATTTAAACACCTTGATTACATACATGATTGTGTTTGGGTTTCAGTCATATAAAGAACACCACCCCATTACCAATGTCCTAAATATCCCTCCTCCCCACCCGACCCCTGCCTGTACTCTAGACAGGATTTCCAATTCCCTCATATATTCTCATTATTAGGACAGTTCAAAATGTAGTTATTTCTCTAACTAAACTCATCACTCTTTGTGGTGAGCTTCCTGAGGTGAGCTGCAACTTCCAGCTCTTTTCCCTTTTGTGTCTGAAAATTATTATTGCATGAATGTCTTTCTTTTTTCTTAAAACACATAGATGAGTGAGACCATTCTGCACTTTTCTCTCTCTGACTTATTTCATTCAGCATAATAGATTCCGTGTACATCCATATATAGGAAAATTTCATGACCATCTCTTCTGACAGCTGCATAATATTCCATTGTGTATATGTACCACAGTTTCTTTAGCCATTCATCTGTTGAAGGGCATCTTGGTTGTTTCCAGATTCTTGCTATGGTAAATAGTGCTGCAATGAATATAGGTGTAAGGAAGGGGTTTTTGTATTGTATTTTTGTGTTCCTAGGGTATATTCCTAGGAGTGGTATAGCTGGATCATATGGGAGCTCGATTTCCAGTTTTTGGAGGAAACTCCATATCGCTTTTCATAAAGGTTGAACTAGACGGCATTCCCACCCGCAGTGGATAAGAGTTACTTTCTTTCCACATCCCCGCTAACACTGTTTATTTGCATTCTTTGTGATGTTTGCCATTCTCTGTGGTGTGAGGTGGTACCTCATAGTAGTTTTGATTTGCATCTCCCTGATGATTAGTGATGTGGAGCATTTTTTCATGTGTCTTTTGGCCATTTGTATTTCTTCTTTGTCAAAGTGTCTGTCCATTTCTTCTCCCCATTTTTGATGGGATTAGATGTTTTTTTCTTGTAAAGTTCTGTCAGTGCCTTGTATATTTTGGAGATTAGCCCCTTATCTGATGGGTATTGGGTGAATAGTTTCTCCCACTCAGTGGGTTCCTCTTGTATCCTGGGCACTATTTTCTTTGAGATGCAGAAGCTTCTCAGCTTAATATATTCCCATCTGTTAATTTCTGCTTTCACTTGCTTGGAGAGTGCAGTTTTCTCCTTGAATATGCCTGTAGTCTCAATGTCCTGGAGTGTTTTGCCTATGTGTTGTTCTATATATCTTTGGTTTGGGGTCTGATATCGAGGTCTTTAATCCATTTGGATTTTACCTTCGTACATGATGTTAGCTGGGGGTCTAAGTTCAATTTTTTGCAAGTGGCTATCCAGTTGTGCCAACACCACTTGTTAAAGAGGCTTTCCCTGCTCCATTTAGGATTTCCTGCTCCTTTATCAAAAATCAGGTGATTGTATGTCTGGGGAACATTTTCTGAATATGCAAGCCTATTCCACTGATCTGAGGGCCTGTCCTTATTCCAATACCATGCTATTTTGATAACTATTGCTTTGTAGTACAGTTTAAAGTTGGGGAAAGTAATTCCTCCCCTATTCTTTTTCCCAATGATTGCTTTAGCTATTCTAGGGTATTTATTGTTCCAAACAAAATTCAAAAGTGCCTGATGCACTTCTTTGAAGAATGTAATGGGTATCTTTAGAGGGACCGCATTAAATCTGTACAATGCATTGGGGAGTATTGCCATTTTGATGAAGTTAATCCTACCAATCCATGAGCAGGGTGTCTGTTTCCATTTATGCTTGTCCTCTCTTACTATTTGGAGCAGAGTTCTTTAGTTTTCTTTGTATAGGTCCTTCACATTTTTAGTCAAGTTGATTTCAAGATATTTGAGTTTGTGTGGCACTATTGTAAATGGGTTTGTTTTCTTAATGTCCATTTCTTCCTTATTACTGTTGATTTTTGTGTGTTAATTTTGTAGTCTGCCATCTTGCTATATGAGTCTATTGTTTCTAGAAGCTTTTTGGTAGTCTTTAGGGTTTTCTAAGTAGAGTATCATGTCATCTGCAAACAGTGAGAGCTTGACTTCTTCCTTTCCTATCTGGATTCCCTTGATATATTTTTCTTGCCTGATCGCTATAGCAAGTACTTCCAGTGCTATGTTGAATAGGAGTGGTGAGAAAGGACAGCCTTGTCTTGTGCCAGAATTTAGAGGGAAGGCTTTTAATTTTTCTCCATTGAGGATAATATTTGCCACTGGCTTGTGGTAGATGGCCTTAACTATATTGAGAAAGGTTCCTTCCATTCCCATCTTGCTGAGAGTTTTGATCAAGAATGGGTGTTGGACCTTATCAAATGCTTTCTCTGTATCTATTGATATGATCATGTGGTTTTCATTTTTTTTGTTGTTGATGTTGTGTATTATGTTGACAGATTTACAGACATTAAACAAACCATCCTTGCATTCCGGGATTGAAACCTACTTGATCATAGTGGATGATCTTCTTAATGAGGCCTTGAATCCTATTTGCCAGGATTTTGGTGAGGATCTTTGCATCTGCATTCATCAACGATATTGGTCTGTAATTTTCTTTTTTGTAGCATCTCTGTCTGGTTTAGGTATCAAGGTGACGTTGGCTTCATAAAAGCTATTTGGAAGTGTTTCCATTTGTTCAATTTCATGAAAGAGTCTTGCAAGGATTGGTAGTAGATCCTCTTGGAAAGTTTGAAAGAATTAATTTTTGAATCCATCTGGGCCTGGGCTTTTGTTTTCGGGCAGATATTTGATTACCGTTTTAATTTTATCAATAGTGATGGGGGTGTTTATATATGCTACATCCTTTTCTTCAACCGTGGAAGATTATAAGAGTCCAAGAATTTATCCATTTCTTCCAGGTTCTCATTTTTAGTGGTGTAGAGTTTCTCAAAGTAGTTTCTGATTACCCTTTGAATCTATGCCATATCAGTAGTGATCTCTCCTTTTTCATTCCTAATACGAGTTATTAAGTTTCTCTCTTTCTCTTTCTTTGTTTTGTTTGCCAGTGGTCTATCAATCTTGTTTATATTTTCAAAGAACCAACTTCTGCTTTCATTGATCATTCGGATTGTTTTTTGGGATTCCACTTCGTTGATTTCTGCTCACATCTTTGTTATTTCCTTCTTTCTCCCTATTTTGGGTCCTTTTTTGAGCACTTTCTAGTTCTATTAGCTGTGTCATTAAGCTACTCAGGGAAGCCCCTTCTTCCTTCCTGATGTGTGCTTGCAAAGCTATAAATTTTCCTCTCAGTACTGCTTTTGCTGTGTCCCATAAGTTCTGATAGTTTGTGTCTTTATTGTCATTTGTTTCCAGGAACCTTTAGATTTCTTCCTTGATTTCATCTTGGACCCACTGTTTATTCAGTATGAGGCTGTTTAACTTCCAGGTGATAAAGTTTTTCTTCTGAGTCACTTTGGAATTCACAAATAATTTCAGAGCCTTGTGGTCAGCGAAGGTAGTCTGCAAAATTTCTATCTGCTTGATGTTATGGAGGTATGTTTTATGTGCCAGCATGTAGTCTATCCTGGAGAATGTCCCATGTACATTGGAGAATAATATGTATCCAGGTTTCTGGGAATGGAGTGTCCTACATATATCCACTAGGCCTCTTTCTTCCATTTCTCTTTTCAGGTCTAGTATATTCTTGTTGGGTTTCAGTCTGGTTGACCTATCCAGTGTTGACAAAGCCGTGTTGAGGTCCCCCACAATTATTTTGTTGTTATTGATATTATTTTTCAGATTTGTCAACAGGTGTATTAAATATTTTGCTGGCCCCTTATTCGGTGCATATATGTTTAGGAGAGTGATTTCTTCTGCTCTACATACCCCTTAATTTATATAAAATGTCCATCTTTGTCCCTTACAACCTTCCTGAGTATAAAGATTGCATTATCTATATTAGTATGGCCACTCCAGCTTTTTTATGGGTAGTTGTTTGCTTGGATAATTTTTCTCCAGCCTTTTATTTTGAGTCTATGTTTGTTCTGACCTTTCAGGTGCGTTTCTTGTAGGCAGCAGAAGGTTAGATTGAGTTTTTTGATCCATTTAGCCACTCTGTGTCTCTTAACTGGTGCATTTAGTCCATTGACATTGAGAGAAAGAATTGTCCTGAGATTTAATGCTCTCTTTATATCAAAATTTGGTGCATCTTTTGGTTAGTCTTGTCTTAAATTAGGTCTTTCAGTTTTTTTCTAAGACTGGTTTTGAGTCTGTAAAGTTTCTGAGCTGTTTTTTGTCTGTGAAACCATGTATTCTTCTGTCAAACTGAAAGTGAGTTTTTCTGGGTACAGTATTCTAGGTGAAGCATTCATTTCATTCAATCTTGTCACAATATCCCACCACTGCTTTCTGGCCTTGAGTGTTTCTGGTGACAGGTCTGCTGTAAATCTCAAGTACGCTCCCTTGAATGTAATTTCCTTTTTGATCTTGCTGTTTTCAGAATTCTGTCTCTATCTATGGGATTCGTCATTGTGACTAGGATGTGTCTTGGGGTGATTTTTCTGGGGTCTCTTTTGGTTGGTACTCTTTGAGCATGCAGGATTTGATCACATATATTCTTTAGCTCTGGAAGTTTCTCTTTAATGATGTTCTTTACTGTTGATTTTTCCTGGAAATTTTCTTCCTGGGTCCCTGGGACTCCAATGAATCTTAATTTGTTTCTGTTGAGCTTATCTTAGGCTTCTATTTTCATCTGTTCCCATTCTTTGACTCATTTTTCCATTGTCTGTTTATTTGCTTTAAGTTTTTTTCCCAATCTCTCCCACTGTATGGAATTGTTATTTATCTCATCTTCCACAGCACCAAGTCTATTCTCAGCTTCTGATACCCTGTCCCAGAGCTTATCCATTTTGTCATTCACTTCGTTTACTGACTTTTTCAGGCCTGTTTGTTGACATGTTATTTCAGTTTAGTGTTTTGTGATTTCTGTCTTCATATTTTCTTGGTTCTTATTAGTGTTCTGTTCAACTTGATCCATGGTTTCTTTGAGTTCTTTGAGCATCTTCCATATTGCTTGTCTAAATTCCTTATCTGAGTGGTTGATTAGTTGGTTGGTCATTATCTGGTAATCAGAATTGTCATCTTCATTCTTTATGTTTGATGTTGGCCTGCGTTGTTTCCCCATTGTCACACTTCTATTGTGGGTTTTTCTACATGTTGTGGTGGTATTCATTGGCTAAATGATGTATGCAACCACACACCTCTGGCTCCGCCCTTTCTGGATGGGTCGAATTGCCTCCAAGGGAGGGGAGTCCTCCGTGGATCAAGCCTCTCACAGGATCAAATCTTAGGCCCGAGCACGCAGCAGAGAAGACAGTCTGGAGAGAAATGCTGGGCTTCAGTGATCCAACACAGTTCTTAGTGTGATATTTTTTTCTTGTTGCAATGGTGTTCTTTCCTTAGAAAGAGACGTGTAGCAAAGCGGATTGACCGTGATCTGCTGGAGCCTCTTTTCGGCCCACTCCCTAGAGGTTCATGCAACAGGACAGTAGACAGACACACACAGGCAGCACTCACAAATTTTCAGTCGGGCCCCACTGGGCAGGCGTAGTTTCATAGATTTTCCCAGCCTGATGTCACAAACAGGGGACCTGGCTTCTACAAATTCTAATACTTATTTTATAAGTTTTGCATACTTTGTATAATTTCTCCAAAATACCTTTACTTTTAAATTTTATTTGTTCATAATTTTGTTTCAGGTATACAATGCTCCAACACTAATCTCTTTGCTACTATCTACTTCTTTCTATTGATGTCCCTCTAAATGAAATTTATGATACATTTATTAATCAAAATTTTTTTGTTTGTTTTTGTTTTGGAGCCACACCTGTTGACATTCAGGGGTTACTCCTCGCTACGTGCTCAGAAATCGCTCCTGGCTTGGGTGGGGGGACCATATGGGATGCCAGGGGATCAAACTGTAGTCTGTCCTAGACTGGCGCTTGCAAGGCAGATGCCAGATGCCTTACCTCTAGTGCGACCACACTGATCTCTAATTTTTATAAAAAATTTATAAAAGGTTAAATTCTGTTTGTTTTCTAAGAGTTTGATAAGCTATATGTTATAATTCCTCAGATAAAATCGTGTTGAATTTTCATACCAAACTAAAAAAAGACATTTATCTAACCACAGTATTTTCTCACGGAATATTTTTAAATATAAGAAACTATTATGAATAATTAAATATATATTATTCTAAATTATTTTATAGGACATTAAAGTATATATATTTTCAGTTTTAATTTTATATCCTGTGGTGCTCATATTTTGTTTTTGGCTCTGTACCAGGAGTCACTCCTGGTGAGATTTGGAGGTTATATGTGATACTGGGGATCAAATATTCACTGACTGTATGTAAGACAAGCATCCTAATCCCTGTATTGTTGATCCGTGAAAAATATATTTTAAAAAGTAGTAACATGTTAAAATTTTTCAACAAAAAAATAATTGTATGATAAATATAGAAAATTTCTTCTATTCTTTCAGTAGCTATCTACTTTCTCCCTTATCTTTTTAAGTACTATACCTTTATTTACATATCTTCTATTGACTGTGAATTTATTTACCTTTAATCATAAATATACTTAAATTTTTAAAAATTTAGTTTAGAATTGATTCTAATAGAATTAAAATTTAGAGCAAATATATTTGGTCATTTTTAGGGTTCCAAGTGTCAAATGTTAACTAAGGTGATGGTCTTTAGACTGTTGTAACTTGATAAATATCTACTGTCCCAAGCACTTATGGATATGCTCACATAGCTGAATTAATGAACACTTTTATCACTATTATGAAGAGAAATATTCCTAAGCTTACTGATGAAAAAAGAATGAATTATAAAGAAGTTCTTGACCTACTGACATATCAACAACTTTAGTTTTTAAATGTGACTTATATTTAGAAGCAAATGTATATATATATATATATATATATATATATATAACATATGAAGTGAGGCAGTGTTCAAAGAAACATATTGTATTTTATTTCAAATATCATGCATTAGATCAAAATGTAAATGGAAGGGAAAAGATTGCATGATAAAACCATTCTAGCATCACAGTGAATGCTAGGACTAAACTAGGTTTTTCAAGTAGACCTTATATTTAATGCACAAAAGTCATATTTACTATCAAAGAAAATACTTTAAAATTTGGTTATTGTGAGAAATTTACCATACCTTTGAGTCATAAGCACTATTTTATATTCCTCAGATGATTTTCCCAGCACAGTGTACATTTAATAACTAAACTTTAAAGTGTAATGTACCACCCAGTTTTCTCTAAATGGTAAGTTTGTTATTGTTTACCTAAAGCAAGATTGTTTTATTCTTTCCAAGTATTCTAAAAATATTTTATGTATTTACACTATTGCCAGAGATATGGTAGAGAAATGAGTGCATTAATGGAGTGATAAGCCATATTATGTTTCAAATAACAGATATGTAATACATATTTCTAAAAGGTCCTATATTAATGTTTGTACTATTTAAATTCTTGATTATAATAGTATTAAAAATGCATTAATTCATATTTGAATTATTTTTAAATAAAATACTAATGTTTAATTTTTATTAATTTGATTTGATAGTAAAAATAACTTCTAGAACTTGAATATTAGTAAGTTTATGTGTTCATAAAAATATCTTTTTAATAGAGGCTCTATGAGGAATGTAGAACCAAGCCTCTTCTTTCAATTTTACTTTAAATTCTTTATTTACTTCCACAAACATCCTATTTTCTCAGGGATTTTTATTCATGCATTTATTTAACAACAGTTATTTCAAAGTTACATCATAAAGCAATAAAATTGCATAATCTTCAAACACATAGAGCCTAAAATTTTGAAAACAATTATTTACAAATTTTGACTTACTAATGTTATTTATGGTCTCAATCTCTTATGTATCACGTAGAGCAAATGACTAACCACATGAGTAACAAGATATATTTTTTATCAATGGCTTTAGTTTTACAATACTGAAAAAATAATTTCATAATTTCTCATTTTTGACCTATATTTTGACTAATAATGAAATGAATTTGAAAACTTTAGTGACCTTATTGGTCACTAAATAAGGTTAGCTTATTATGTTAGCTTATTATGGCAGGATGAATTGATTGAATTGTACCACTTCTTAAATGGAGACTGTATGGCACTCTATGGTACCTCAAGATATTTCAAGATGAAAACAGCATAAATTGGTGACCAGTCTAGAACATGAAGAAAAAAAGCTAGTAAATAGTTTTAACCACGGTGCTTAAATAAAGACATTTTAAAAAAGAAACAAACTAGTAGATTGAGGAGTGCAGTACAGTCAGGAAACAAAGTAAAAAAAGGACCAAGATTGGAGAAAGATTTAGAATCACAGCTACTGTAAGACACTCAGAGATGCTCTGGGTGTGTTATTCCTAGCTCTGCAACAGGAATCATCCCTGACAGAAATGAACTCATTTAAGCAGGTAGAAGATTCCATCACACATTATTCCACTCAAAGTTGAAATATGGGATTGGAGTAAAGTGGATATGGTTCTTACCTTGTGTACTGACAACCTGGGACCAGTTTTGGCATCCCGTATCTGAGCACCTCCAACACTAATCCTAGAGATCAGAGCCAGGAGTAAGTCCTATGTTTTGTCAGATATTAACCCAAAAACAAAAGGAACAAATAAAATATGTTAATAGAATCTTGAGAGATAGTATTACAGGTAGGTACTTGCCTTGCACGTGGTCCACCTGGGTTTGATTCTTTATGTTCCCTGAAGCAACACCAGGCATAATTTGTGAGTGCAGAACAAAAGGTAACCCCTGACTGCAAAATAATAGATAGTTAAATAAAGTGAAATAAGCAATCTATTTTGTGTACTTTTATGGTCATATTTAGTTTAACACTTGTATAACAGAAACATACAGTGACTGTGTTAAATAGATTCCTCAATAAATTCATTTTATTGAATCCTAAACAGTAAGGTCCATTTAATATTTTGATTATCATAAAGCCAACTGTAAAAGTCAACTATAAAAGCAAAAATAGAGTTAGTTGAGTTGAAAATGTTTGAGCTTTATATTCATTGTTTTTGGAATAATTACTGCATCAGATCAGGAGATAATATGAGTTTTTGATAAGTATAGTTTAAAGTAGTAGAAAACTTCTCAAATAAGGTAATGGAATAAAGGGTAAATTATTTATCTTTTTCTGTTGCTGTTTTTGGGCCACAACCGTGGCTCTCAGGGGTTACTCCTGTCTTCTCAGAAATAGCTCCTGGCAGGCATGGGGGACCATATGGGACACCAGGATTTGAACCAACCACCTTAGGTCCTGGGTCGGCTGCTTGCAAGGCAAACACCACTATGCTATCTTTCCAGGCCCTAAATTATTTATCTTTCTGAGTTCTGAAACCACTGCAATGAAAGATATCAGTAAACAGAATAAAGATTATTAACATGTATACCGTATGCATATATCTGAGATGTCTGTGGAAAATTAATCTTTTATTTTAATGAAATGTAGGATTATATTTCATGTTAATTTGAAAAGGAGAGGTGAATTTAAGACTTTGAGTAGTGGTATATGTCTGTTAGGAAAATTAGTGGGTTCCAATATGAGTAGGTAAAAGGAATAATAGTTTATGACAAATTTTGCAAAAGTGTGATGTTGACTTCTGACTTTCTCTTCTGTGATGAAAGTCAATTTTTTCTAGTTAATGGACCTCTTAGAAGAAAGTATCAACAACTCAAATGTTTTGGAATCTTTATAAGCCGATAAGGGACTTTCTGCTCAATTCCATGCATTTTCTGATTCTGCAATAAAAATAAATTAGCATAATTTGAATTGAGATAACTTTAATCCTACAGTGATGATTTAGGTAATACAATATAAAGCTTAGAGGGGCCAGAGAGATAGTATGGAGGTAAGGCTTTTGCCTTTTATGCAGAAGGTCATCAGTTCGAATCCCGGCGTCCCATATGGTCCCCGTGCCTGCCAGGAACAATTTCTGAGGATGGAGCCAGGAGTTTCTTCTGAGCAATGCTGGGTGTGACCCAAATTTAACCACACAAAAAAAGCAAAACAATATAAAGCTTAGAAGTATGTGTTATTGGTTTATGAATATTAGAGTAAATGTTTTCACTAGTAGCTTTGGCATATATTGTATGAAGAGCCATTTTATAACTTTTAAACTTAAAGGCATTTTAAAATTAAATAAAATATTATAAAATATATAAAATTTCATTAAAATATTTTGTGACTATTAACTAAATATACAACTTGAGATAAATCTAAGCTATAAGAGATAATTATACTTTTTATTTAATTTTAATGGAAAAATAACATTGGAAAACAGTCCCTCAACACATTGAAAATAAATAAGTGGATATATTTCCTAATAATAAAATTATAAAAAAAGCATTTAACTCACAAAAAGTCATTGATTATTTGAAAACAATAAACTTTACTTGAACATCAGTTAGGGTTAATATGAATGATTTTATAAGACAGTGTTCTGAACATAAGAACTCTTATAAGAAGAAATTATGAATTTGATGTGTAAGATATTTGGTTGAAAAATCACTTTTGCATGCAGTGGAAGCTGGAAATCTGTTCACAAAAATTCTATCCTTCGTGCTTTGCTAGATCAATAGGAGTAAGCTTTGAGTTGCAGTTTCAAAAGGGCATATTTGTCATTGGAGAGAATACAAAAATAGTAGGAATTGATTACTTTGCTTAGTACTCCTTATCTGTTCTTTCTATTTGCTATTATAGCCAGTGATACAAAAAGTGGATCACTGCAAAGTTTCTAAGGCTGTATGTATTTTTTAATTACCATATTTTCTGGCATTTAAGATAACTTTGTAACCAATGAAACTTCTTAAAAGTTGGGGTCTGTCTTATACACCAGTATACGGCATACTGAAACTTACTCCAGCGAGTCAAGTGATCCATCTCACTCTTTCTGCCACTTCTTATCCATTTGCCATGTCATCACTCAGTTCTCTGATTGATCTTTCAGGGACAGAGGGGAGCTAATTTACCAAGCACTTCATCCATCTTGCTGCTGGGTGTCAGCGCTGGTATGTGGCTTTCCAGTGCTCAGTCTGCTTTTATGAGACACAGAGAAGGCACTCTGTCTTCCTCTAGCTACCCTATTAACAACTGTATCCCAGCCAGCTGCTCTTGGAGGAGCCTCCTCTCCCTGCTCTTAATGTAGATCACAATTATAAAATCACAGTCACTCACTACAAATAACAAATGTAAAATAATTGTTGGCACTCCATAGTCTAACTTTATTAAATATATACTGCTAAGCTTTGAGGGTTCTACTCTTTTTCTGTTATTTTTTAATTTTCATTGGGTGTGTGTTAAAAGAGAATATAGCCCAAACCTCACATTTTTACAGGAAAAGTAGGGGATCATCTTATATGCCCAGTCATCTTATATGCTGAAAAATATGGTAATTAGTTTTTGCAATAAATTGCAACAGGATATTCTTATTGTGTTTCTGAGGCTAATCCTCCTGTTTTTCTTTTCTTTTTAAAGTTATTTTGGTTAAGGGGTCACACCCAGTGGTAACCGGGCTCTATGTTCAAGGGTCACTTCTGACAAGATTTAGATAATATAGGTTTTTGGGGTAGAATCTTGGAAGGCAACTGTTCCTGCTCACTAAACAGAATCTCAGGCCGCTCCTTTCATTTTACAATTTACTTAGTCTCATACTACTCAGATCATTGTGAATATTAAGAAGGTGTAGTGAAGGACATGGTTCTTTATGTATAGATTTCTAGTTCATTTATAGAGATCCACAAATATTCGACAAACATCTCATAGGGTACTATTATCTACTTAGTTCAGAATGAGCACCTAAAGTAGTAAGCTTTCTTCTTTTTTATATCAGATTCCCTTTAAACTCATTGCAAAATTCCTTAAAAAGCCAAGAATAGGAAGAAAGCACTCAATGAGGGATTAGCAAAGTATTCAATACAACTGTTAACAAATCTGAAAGAAGATATCAATAGCAACACAATAATTGTGGGAGACCTTAACACTGCCCTGTCACCCATTGTTAGGTCAACTAGACTGAAACACAACAAAGATAAACTAACTATGGAAAGAAAAAATGGAAGAGAGTGGACTAGTAGATGTCTATATATATATATATATATATATATATATATATATATATATATATATATATATATATATATATATATATCCATCCCCATAAGTCTGGATACACAGTGTTCTTTAATGCACATGGGTAATTCTCCAGGATTTACCACATACTGGCCAATAAAACATACCTCCATAACATTAAGCAGATAGAAATTGTACAGACTAACTTTGAAGATCACAGGCACTGAATTTAGACGTGAAGTAGAAAAGGAGAGAGGACAAAAACTTTAATACCTGGAAATTAAACAGCTTACTACTGAACACTCAATGGGTCAGGGATTAAATCAAAGAGGAAATCAAAACATTCCTGGAAACAAATGACAATAAAGACACAAATTATCAGAATTTATGTGACACAGCAAAAGCAGTACTGAGAGGAAAATTTATAGCTTTGCAAACACACATTGGGAAGGATGAAGGAGCCTACAAAAATAGCTTAATAATACAGTTTATAATTAGAAAATTATCAACAAAAGGAACCAAAAATGAGTAGGCAGAGGAAATAAAAAAATGCTTAGAGCAGAAATCAATGAAGTGGAAATCCAAAAAACAATCCAAAAGATCAACAAAAGCAAAACTCACAAAGAGAGGGGGAGAGAGAAACTTGATAAACCAGACTAGAAATGAAAAGAGGGAAATCACTACAGATATTTCAGATATTCAAAGAGTAATCAGAGTCTACTTTGAGAAACTCTATACCATGAAACATGAGAACCTGGAAGAAATGGATAAATTCTTGGACTCATATTACCTTCACGGATGAATCAGGATGATCTAGCATAAATAAACAGCCCAATCACTATTTAGAAAATTAAAATGGTAATCAAAAACCTTCCCCAAAACCAAAATCCAGGCCCAAATGGATTCACTAATTAATTCTTTTGAACTTTTCAAGAGGAGCTACTACCAATGCTTTTCAAGCTCTTTCATGAAATTGAAGAAACAGGTTTACCTCCAAATAGTTTTATGAAGCTAACATCACCTTGATACCAAAACCAGAGAGATGTTGCCAAAATAAATTACATACCAATATTGCTGATGAACCCAGTTGCAAAGATCCTCAACAAAATTCTGGCAAACAGGAACTAATGCCTCATTAAAAAGGTTATTCACCATAACCAAGCAGGGTTCATTCCAGGAATGCTGTATGTTCAAGCTGTATGTTGTGTATTAAAGCCTCAGTGGACTTTTAATATTGACATATTCTTTCTCTATAAATGTGATAGTTGCTTGTAATTCAATTTCACAATATAGAAAAAATACATTCATGATATGTATGCTTTGAAGGTGGTCAATACTGAAATTTAGTAAGACAAACCTTGAATATTTGATTTTCTTACATATTACAAGATGAAATAATAACTGATATATATATTTATACTTCATACTAGAATTTTATTTTCATAAACTTAGTTGGAACAGGAAGAAATGTTTGTAAGAAATGTGTGATTTACACTATAGTATTTATTTTATTTAGGTACTGAATCAAAAATTGTTATTGCCTAATTTTTATTATATAGGATTAACCTAGAAAAACACCATCAAATACATTTTTATTATTTATATTAACACCTATATCTTGCAAACTTCCATTTATATTATGGACAGATTATATTAAATCATGTAATTATATTACCCCATACTAACACGATGATATAGGTGTTAGTCTATTTTTATTTTATTTTACTAGTGAGAAATTGGATAGACAGATACTATAGATAGTGCCATAGCTGAATATTTAGTCCTGATTCCACATCATATCTATTATATTGATTATGATGTTTTAAAATATGAAAATACTTTCTAGTAACTTGAAAAAATAGGAATTTGTACTGATGGATTTGCATATAGATGACTTTGAAGTAAATACAAAAGAATGCTTTAATAATAATATAAGCATCTAGAATCCAAAACCCTGCTCCTTATTATATTTCCAGTTTCATGTCTTGGTTCTGTTTGGATCTCTGCTTCAATAGCAAATAATAAATTCTCATTATCTTTACTTTCATTCCCAAAATATAATTTTTGGGGTGTTGTAGAAAGCTGCTTGAGAGCAAATTCAGGGCCTCATACATGCAAAACAATTGTGCATTACCATCATGTGATATTCCTACTACAAACACCTTGGTTTTAAACATTTATTCCTATACAGTTTCATAAATATTGTTTTGACCTTTAAGCTAGATTTTATGCCTTACTCATATGTGCACTATGTTTAGGGTATTATTAAAGTGTCTATTATATTTATTGTATTCATTTTCTCATACATCTATATCAATTTTATTGTGAAAAATTGAAGACTAAAATTCCCCATTTTACATTTTAAATTCAAGCATATTTGCTAACAAATTGTGGACTGTAATCACATGAGTGAACACAAATCTGTGTAGTGCAACAAATGCATGTGTATTCAGTGCATAGAACACTGTCATGGAACATAATAGAATGACCTAGTGAGCAAATACAGAACATGGATTACTGATATTACCTGTCTTTGTTTGACTGAAACATGGTGACATTCATGATGTTATTAATGCTAGTCAGGCTCAAGAAATTTTATAGTCCTTTTTGTTAGAATGGTTCTTTCAATGGGAGAGAATAACTGTTGACATAGTCATTATTACTTGCTTGTAGCATCCTGGACTACTGTAACATTGCCAGTCACTTCTATCACTGCTTCAGTAATCACACTTCCTTCTACTGGAAAGAGACATTATAGGAGAGACACAAAAGTTGATTTTGTAATCTACACTTTTTTCGTTTAAAAAAAATCATACAAAGAAACCCACACACACAAAAACAAAACAAAACAAAACAAACAAACAAAAAAACTCAGCAAAATCAAGAAATGTCCCTTAGTCAAAAAACTGGCTTGGATCTACTGAAAATGTACATTAGTCTTGCTCTAGCTAAATTCAATTAGATCCCCTGTGTGAAGTTCTATTATAGAATTTTCTCAGAATCAAATTATCTTCTAGTAGACTTTTTCTTCTAACAAGGTAGAAATAAGGATATAATAGTTTATGCTACAGATATAGGTATTTTTATATAAACATTTTAAAGGAATAATTATCTGATAGGTCCTAGTATAATAATAAATAAATAAATTTTTTCTTATTTAGAAGAATATGGTAATTTTAGACTAGTAGTTATAAAATTAGAATAATTATCTTTCTGGATCTAAACAAACATAAAACTGGAGGATTTAAAGATAATATTAAATATCGAAAGTTGTTTCATACTAATAGAAGATCAAGTGAATTTAGAAAAAGGAGAAATAGAAAGTACCAAAACAAAGGGAAGAGAAACAACACAAAGCCCGACTACACATTATATCATAAAGAAACTAGCAACTGGGGGCTGGAGAGATAGCATGGAGGTAAAGCGTTTGCCTTTCATGCAAGAGGTCATCGGTTCAAATCCCAGCGTCCCATATGGTCCCCTGTGCCTGCCAGGAGCAATTTCTGAGCATGGAGCCAGGAGTAACCCCTGAGCACTGCCGGGTGTGACCCAAAAACCACAAAAAAAAAAAAAACAACAACAACAACAAAAAAAAACTAGCAACTGCAGAAACAGCAGGGTAGAGAGAACAGGTATGTAATTAGCGTTTTACTACAAAAGCCCATAATAATTTACTAGGGATCTTACACAGAATTACATGTAAAGATTATGATGGGAAATTACTGACTCCAACGGAAACATTTCAAAAAATATGTTTGAATGCCTTAACCTTACCATATATAAAATAACCTTTCAGTTTTTCTGTTCATAGGGGTTCCTGATACGAAGGGTGAAAATCCTACGGTGGTACCTCGGTGCTCAGTCACAGGAGGCACCATACTCAGCTTGCATCATGAAAATGTCCGGATAAAACTCTTTAACATACCCTTTATCTCTAGATTGTGCCTTCTGTTAGGACCTGAAGCACATGAACAGCCAGACCACCGAAGCAACAATCGTGAACTAGATCCCCTCCAGGGCACCCATAATGCTGCTCTGACACCAACATGTGCCAGTTCTAAATTGATAACCTGACAACAAAGAAATGGGAACAACTGGATCCAAGAGCAAGTTGTCCTTCCTCACCAGCTAACGATAAGACAAAATCAGAAAACATGTCACTCTTTGATCTGTGCAAAAGCCAAGATCGCTATATACAGGTGACTGGTTGTTACAACCAGGACTGGACAGTATGCATCCTGGGACCAACAACAACAACAACAACAAAAACAAACAAACAAACAAAAACACTAGCCTAGCTTTTGGTCTACGATCTGTTTAACAAACAAAATCTCCAATTCCAGAGGTCTGACTGAGACCATCGCAACTGAACGGATCTTCAGGAAGCATAACGAAAGACTCTATCCCAGGCTCCATCATAGGAGCAATGTAATGACCAAGACCACCAACTACAGAAGATGGATTAAAATGATACCGAAGAAGCAGGACTGTACAACCACAAAGAAAGACTTATCATAAGCTCTATTCCTTGAGCTGTACAGACACCAAGATCTCTAGATACAGAGGTCCGATTTTACCTTCCATGACAAAGCAGAAGTCTTCTATACAGCAAAAAAGCACCAAGGGGAGAGTTAATGATCATGCAAGTAGTCTATAGTTAATCCCATGACAGAAACCCTGTATCTCCTAGGCCAAGGAAATTCCCTATATAATATCCCTAATAGTTAATGTGCCTATGCAGGGAGAAAAAGAAAAAAAAGCACAAAATAATTATTTTTACACATATAAATTTATTGATTGATCAATTTTTATTGACGTCTTTATTTTGGTATAGATTTTGAAGTTGATGTCTCTAATTTTATTTTATTTTATTTTATCTTTTTCTTTCTTTTTGTACTCCGGCATGGTTTGATTTCAGAACTGAGACTATTGTGTGGTGTCTTTATTGCTGTAGTGCTCACTGGATATTTAATTTGATATTTCTTTCTGTATTGATGTGGTGTTTCAATTAACTTTTTCATGTCCTCACTCAAACTGAGGTTGAAAGCCTCTATGACTCCGCCATTTTCAGCTTATTTGATTTACTTGATTTTTTTATTTCTTCTTATTTTTCACCTCATTTTATTGCTTTTCTTTCCTTCAAACAACACCACATAACTCAAATTATCTAGTTCCACCTCTCAAATAGAGGGGGAAACAAGGGAGGGTACTAGGACCAGACAGATATATGATCACTAATAGTAAGCTAGACAAAGAGGGGACCACCTACTCTAGCAGCCCGGTGGGTGATGGTGGGGTATATGGTTGCAGAAAGGAAACGAGGATGGGGGGGAAGGACAATGTTAATATGTACCTAAAATACTACTGTGAAAGATATGTAAGCTAATATGATCAAAATAAAAATTAAAAAAAAAGAAAGTACCATTTAGTTTATTACATTTTGCCTTTCTAAATTCTGGTTGTTCTTGAAATTATGGCAAACTTTTGGGTCCAGAATGGTAGAGGGAAAAGTGTTCACCTAGTACAGAGTAACCTAAGTTACAGACTCCAAATGGCCCCATGCCCAGCCAAAAAGATTCTTTACCACAGAGCCAGAAGTAAGATCTGAGCACTTCTGAGTGTACCCTCACCCCTAAAATAGAAACAAACAATAGCAACAGCTAAAAAAAAAATAGATAAATCTTGTTTTATTAAGTTGTTTTGTCAACACTAATTTCTTTCTTTTTTGTTTTTGTTATTACTTTTGATCTAATCATGATGCTCAGGGCTTACTAACTCCTGGCTATGCGCTCTGAAATCGCTCTTGGCTTGCGGGGACCATATGTGACACTAGGGGATCGAACGACAGTCCATCCAATGAGACACTAGGGAATCGAAACACAGTCCATCCTAGGTCAGCCACGTGCAAGGCAAATGCCGTATGATGTGCCACCTCTCCAGCCTCAATTAATTTCTAAATAATAGAATTTCTGTAATAATATAACACATTGGCTATTAGTTTATGTTTTTAGAGATTGTCTGGTATATTTTCACATTATTTTGGGAGCATATTTTTATCTTACATTAAATTTAATTACCTTATATAAATTATATTATCTTAAATTATATAGTTGTTAAATTATTACATTTTAAATAATATCACTATTCTCACATTTTAAAATACGTTGAGTCCTATTTTAATTGAACAAAAATTAATTTAACTATGTCTCATTTTAATTCAATGTATTTTCTTCAATCTCATTGAAAATTTGTAAGAATGATTTACAATTATTTGATTTATACTTTTATTCTATGGTTAAAAACTATTTGTTTTAGTTTCTAGTAGTTAATGAGAAAGAAAAATTTACAATGGCACTAATAGTTTCATAATTACTAAATATAGTAGTTTCTTATTTTCTTACTTTTAAAAATAATCTTTATTTAAGCACCATAATTATAAATGTGTTTGTAGTTTGGCATTCTTTTGTTTTATATATTTTATTTAATATTTTTTCATTTTTATATTATAATTGACTTTGAAATCTACTTTTTTTTATGGTTGTATGCCATTACAGTTCATGTTTCAGGCAAGTTTCACTGACAAACTGAATTATATCTGGAGATTTTATAGTCAGGATTATTTTTGCTGATGCCAATTTCATTTGGGCTGTTTCTAGAATTTTCTCTTTCTTGGCTTACAAGCAGGTGGAAAATTTGTTCATTCGGTTAAAAGTAGATTCAAATTTCTTATGTCACTATTGTTTAGAGATATTAATCAGAATTATGCAAATAGTTACAATCCAATTGCAAGGAATTGGGTGTTAATATATTGGGAGGGCATAAGTCATCTTGTATTATAGCTACTTTTTATCCTATCATGCGAATTATTGCTTTGCTATCCTATAGATTTTTATTCATATTAAGAATTAATTCAGTTGCCCTATTTCAGACTACAGTTATTTAATGAATGACTCAATTACTTTATCTGACTAACTAGATGAAGATGACTTTTAAAAATTATTTTAAAATTTTGAATTCATATATTTATATTAAATATTTCAGATATCATAATATAAAATCATTAATATTAGCCTATATAAAATTATGCTCCATATTAATATATGTCAGCATGTCAATATTTATTAATAGCCAACACACCAATCAATAAGTTCATCAACGAATCAAAAATTAATATATTCATATAACTAATTTATTATAAATTAATAGATTATATATTAATATGCTATATATAGCCCACATATAAAGTTAATGTTATTATTTTAATATTTTTATATTAACTTCATTTTAAAATTCTCATTTTGTGGCCAGAGTGGTGGTTCAGGGCATAAGGTGTCTGCCTTGCACACACTAGCCTTGGACGGACCGTGGTTCCATCCTTCTGCATCCCATATGGTCTCTCAGACAGGAGCAATTTCTGAGAGCATAGGCAGGAGTAACCCCTGAGCATCACCAGGTGTAGCCCCAAACCAATAAAATAAAATAAAATTCTAATTTTAATCAAGTAATAATAAGATGTTTCCTTAAAATATGTTAACTGTGATTGTATTGACTAAATAGAATTTTTCACTTTTTTCTCACAAAATAAAGCTAGTTGATCTTGTCAATTTGTATGATATTCATGTTCTTAAAAATTAATTTGGTAGGTGTGGAGGAGCCTCCTAGTGGCATTTTATATTTCATATTTTTCATCTTTAAATGATCACATTCTTCACTAAAAACATAATAGTGCATATTATAAGTAATAAACAAAATTTTATGTTGATGTATTGAAACAATTTAATGTCTTTTTTTTTTTTGGTTTTTGGGCCACACCCGGTTGACGCTCAGGGGTTACTCCTGGCTATGTGCTCAGAAATCGCCCCTGGCTTGGGGGGGACCATATGGGATGCGGGTGGATCGAACCACGGTCCTTCCTTGGCTAGCGCTTGCAAGGCAAGGCAGACACCTTACCTCCAGCGCCACCTACCTGGCCCCACAATTTAATGTCTTTGATAGTGATTTTAAAAGTAATACATATTTACATATATTATTACCATTACCAAGAGAAAAGACTCAATTGTGGGTTGAATTTTGTCAAATTTTTCAAAATGTCTCATTAATTCATAAGATAGTTATCTGACCATAGATTTGCCAATTGTTTTTTCCATCTCTTACATCTGAATTTCATGCATACTTCACACTAAGTTACAGTTTTTTTCTTTTTTATAATGAGTAGTGATTGTATTGAAATATTTGCTGTGGTCTAGAGAAACAGAATAGGTATCTGCTTTCCATTCCACCATGGATTTGAGTCACTGACACTAAAGGTTCTTTTTAGCACAGAAATAAACTGAGGAAAACCAGGTGCAGCCAAAAAATAAAAAAGTAGGGGCCGGGCAGTGGCGCTGGAGGTAAGGTTCCTGCCTTGCCTGCGCTAGCCTAGGACGGACCGCGGTTCGATCCCCTGGCGTCCCATATGGTCCCCCAAGAAGCCAGGAGCAACTTCTGAGCGCATAGCCAGGAGTAACCCCTGAGCGTCACAGGGTGTGGCCAAAAAAAAAAAAAAAAAAAAAACAAAAAAAAGTAAAAAGTAAAATAACAGACAAATGCTGACCTTGATATAGTTTGAATAGAAGAAGTCATGCTTACTATGCGCATGGATCAGAGACTGATTGTGGCACCACACAGTCCCCAAACACTACCTGGGTTGGTCCCTATTAAAAATATAAACATAATCTTAAATTAATTCTGAACAACATAAAAGTGTGGAAAGTGAATTTTATTATAAGATTTAAATATGTTTGAAATTTCTAACTCAAAAAAAAATCAAATGATTTTAATATTCAAATGGACTTTTTCTGGTGCGTTTTTGTTTAATTTTTACACAAATATTCTGAACTTTATCATGCATTGCCATATTTGTTTAGCAAAATCCTATTCCACTTAATGTGAGTTTTCTATATCACAGTATTTTGGAAATGCTAAGTGGCAAGTACAGAAGTTTGAACTATGGTTTGACACACCTCTTCCTAAAATAAACCTCAGTAAAGTGTCTTGATTTCAATTCCATGTAATAGGTCTGTCTAGTGAATAAATAAAATGTAGAAAGACCAATTTCTAAGAAAAAGCAGCGATTTAACTTACAGTGTCATAATACTTGCAAAGGTATAGAAAAAATTGATGGAGGCAAAATAGTCATGTTTTCCAATATCTCTTGTCCTTCTTGTCATACTCACTCCATAGGATTTTATATTTGTTTTATTTTATAATTATCTTAAATATAATATATTCTGTCCTGAAAAAGTAAGGGTAATATTCTCCTAAAACTCATCTTTTCAATTTAAATTTATACAGCACAAAAGTGACATTGTCTTTATATTCTGATTTAGTCCTCTGTTATTAATATTATTCAATGTGGACCTTTAATAAATTGTATAAAATAAAGAAATTAAATAAAACTTAGTAATGAATTTAAAGTTTAAGTGGAAATATAAGATTTATATTATTGCATGGACCACATTTATTTATCTATTTTAATTTAGGGGGAATTTAGGGTGCTATCTCTCTGGCCCACACTTATTTCAACTGCAATTAAAAGACATCTCAATTCTATATGTTTACATAGTATCAAATTCCTATTATAAAATCTTCTGAATATTCAACATAATTATAAATATGAACTAGAAGTCACAATTTTCACTATACATTGTAAGAAAATAAAATCTACCAATATAAAATAACATATTTGTTTTACAAAGATGTCTAATTATTTTTAACAGTTGTTGAAGTAGTTTTTTTACCAATTGCTGAAGTTGTTTGTTATGTAAATTAATCAAATCTGTTGCAAGTTATTTCCAATACTACCATCTTTAAGATGTGAAACACATGAATGAGTAAAAAGCACTTCCCTTTATTATATATTGGCTTACACCTGTTTAAAAGTGATGTTCTGCCTAATGCTTTGAAAACACAAGTCTGTAGGCATGCAATTTAAATAAATGAATACAAAATATAAGTATTTAATTTAAAAAATGAAATTGCAGCTTTTGGTTTTTCTCTTCTCTTCATGCCTTTACCTGTAAAGACCCCTGTGGTTTAAATAACCAGTGTGTGTACATTAATAAAAATCCCATTAAATTAAATGGCCAGTAGGCATGTTGAATGTCCTCTTGCAATTTTAGAAGATAGTTTATTACCAATTTATTACCAGACACCCTGCTATGAACATTTTATTTTAGCAGGGTTAAGCAAAACATTTATAAAAATATATTTATTTCTATTTTAAAAGTTTAGAGGAACCTAAAAATGGTGACTTTATCATTTTATTTTTATTTCCTAGAATGAAATGGTTGGGTAAATTCCACATCAGGCACTATGTAAAATACCCTATAGCAAATGTGTATAATCAACGCAATCAGTCAGTAATTTTTATTCCTTCAACTATTATTTCTCTCTTCCATTTGTGAACAATAAAGTGGCAATTCAAAACATATTTTATTATAGAAAAGTGTTTACAGCACATACTTTAACTGTGTTATGACAAATAATTTTAGAAATATAGAACTATTTTTCTTATAAATGTTTTATTTCTTTAGCTTTTCTGCTTAAAAATGAGTGTGAGATCACAATTTGTAAGGGTGAGTCTTTTTATTATATTTAAAGTAAAATTTTTTATAATGGCCTAAGCACAAGTGATAATTAATAGAAAAAAGAAAAGAAAAGAAAAGGTATACCACATATAATAGACAAATGGTACCTATGAAATCAGAGAATCAAATCCTCTTTTTGATTGGGGAATAAATAAATAAATATGTGGTGAGAGTTGTTTCAATTTAGAAAAGAAATGAATGTTTTAGTTTCTATGTTTTCAAAAGAAAACTACAAAACAGTTTACAGTATAAGCAATATAATTGGAAATAATAAAAGACAAAAGAAATGGCAGTTGAGATTCATTAAACAAAAAGAAAGCTGAAATCCATGAAAATTATATGGTGTAGTTAGAACTAAATGAAAAATATGTACTATTTTGTAAAGGTCAATGAAATCAGCATAGACACCAGAATCTGCAGATAGTTTAGATGTTTTTGAAAACTGTAAAAAACAATCACTTCCCTTCTTAGACTCAAATAAGAACCTGTAGAATAGGGCCCGGAGAGATAGCACAGTGGCGTTTGCCTTGCAAGCAGCCGATCCAGGACCAAAGGTGGTTGGTTCAAATCCCGGTGTCCCATATGGTCCCCCGTGCCTGCCAGGAGCTATTTCTGAGCAGACAGCCAGGAGTAAGCCCTGAGCACTGCCGGGTGTGGCCCAAAAACCAAAAAAAAAAAACACCAAAAAGAAAAAAACAAAAAAAAAAAACCCTGTAGAATGATGAAAAGCACTTTAGACTTAATGGCAAGGTAAAGGTTTACAGTCTGATAATTCAATAATTAGGAGATCAGCACAGTTCAGCTGCCATGAGCAGGTTTTAACCTGGATTAACCTCCAGTAAGGGTACATAAACCAGACCCAGCTTTCTGTAGGTTATGGACAGTTTATGGGGGAAAATTCCCCTGCTTGAGGTCAGCAGAGTGAGACAACAAGAGTGCCACCACTCTTCTTCACTCCATATTATGCATTTATTCTAGCCAAGGAGCTGTTTGTTTCAAAAGAAAAAGAAAGAAAGAAAGAAAGAAAGAAAGAAAGAAAGAAACAAAAAGAAAGAAAGAAAGAAAGAAAGAAAGAAAGAAAGAAAGAAAGAAAGAAAGAAAGAAAGAAGAAAGAAAGAAAGAAAGAAAGAAAGAAAGAAAGAGAAAGAAAAAGAAAGAAAAAGAAAGAAAAAGAAAGAAGAAAGAAGAAAGAAAGAAAAGAAAGAAAGAAAGAAAGAAAGAAAGAAAGAAAGAAAGAAAGAATCCTTTTTTGAAGAAGTTGCTGGTCTGATTTTTTGTTTTGTTTTGTTTTTGTTTGTTTTTGTTTTAGTTTTTATTTATTTATCTATTTATTTGGTTTGTTTCTTCAGAGCTGATGGTTTGGGTTTTGGTTTACTCTTTTTTTTTTGTTACTCCCTTATTGGTTTTTTGTTTTGTTTTGTTTTGTTTTGTCTGTCTCGTTTTGTTTTGTTTTGTTACTTTCTTCTTTTTTCTTCTTTCCTTCTTTCAAAGGAATACTTACAGAACCTAGACAGACTCCTCCCATATCCCTTCATATATCTCAAATAGAGCCACAAACCTGGAATCGCCTTCATCAGCATCATATTTGGAGGGAGATAAATGGATGGAACCAAGACCATTCAGTCGTATGTCCATTTGGTGGAAATAAAAAATGATCAGACTTAAATACAAAATCCAAAGTCAATGACAACAGAAACGATACCCAATCTAAATCAAGCTGAATGTGGGGGGAACAATTGCACTAGCATTATGGGGGGGTAGAAGAGGGGGAAGTGGGATGCATGCTGGGAACAGGAGTGGAGGAAGGACAGCACTGGTGATGGGAATGCCCCTTATTCATTATGTGCCTTAAATATCACTGTGAAAGATTTGTAATTCACTTTGCCCACAATAAAATAAAAAATATCATACATCACAATTCATAGTGGGAAAACAATGCAGAACCCCACTACATCTCGTGACTGAAGAAGCTAGTTCTGGAGAAACAATCAATACCTGCCACCTATATAAAATTTCTGATCAGAACTTTAGAGAGATAATTTTATGAATGTTCAACAAACTTAGAAAAAACAATGGAAATTAGAGCCAAAAGACTCAAGAGGATATGAAATGGGAGACTTGAAACAGAAATATCAGGGCTTTAAATTATAGTAGATTAAATGAAAACCTCACTGGAAGAGATCTAAAGAAAGCACCCGCAGGCACATAGTAGCCACAATGACGAAAACCACAGATGGGGATAGAATATTGAAAGCAGTATGATCAAAAGGGATATTATAGAGAAAGAGTCATTCAAGGGAAATTATAAAGAAAGAAGTATTTTTAATATATACAGCAGATTTATCACAAGCAACTCTCAAGGCCCAAATGCAGTAGTGAATATAGTGACAAAACTCAATGAAATAAATGCTTCTCCAAGAATACTTCACCCAGCCAGACTTTTCTTCAGGTTGAAGGAAGGATACACAGCTTCCTGTATAAAAAAAAAGCTCAGAAAATGTATAGCCTCAAAATAAGCCTTTTATCTGAACTTAAAACCAGCCTTAAAAGAAGAGCTGATGTGTATGCTCTAAGCAGACCATAAATAGATACAACTTCTAGAAAAAGACTATACTTATTTTTAATATCTTTATTTAAACACCTTGATTACAAACATGATTATGGTTGGGTTTAAGTCATGTAAAGAATACCCCCCTTCACCAGTGCAACATTTTCCATCCCCAATGTCCCAAATCTCCCCCCTCCCCATCCCACTCCACCTGTATTCTAGACAAGCTTTTTTTTGTCAATGTCAATAGAATAAATGCATCAATTAAGAGACACAAGGGGCAAAATGTATCAAACTGTTGAATACAACATTCTGATGCATGTAATAAACACATATGAATAGTCAGAGCAAAGACAGACTCAAAGTCGAAGATTGGAGGACAATCATACATGCAGACAACTACCTTAAAAAAGATTGGGATGACCATATTAATACCATACAACACAGATTTTAAGCTTATAAAGCTTATGAGATAGACATTTGTTAATAATTAAATGCTATGTACAAAAGAAATAAATCACACTCCTGAACATATACACAACCAATGAGGGGCCAGAAAATATTTAAAACAATTGCTGATAAATTTGAAGAAAGATATAAATAACAACACAATAATAATGAGAGGAAACTTCATCACCTTATCACACCTTGATGGTAAACCAGAATGAAACTAAAAAAAAAATACAAAGGCTCTCAAAGATGAAATGGAAGAGTTGTTTAGTATATATATATATATATATATATATATATATATATATATATATATATATATATATATATATATATATGGCTCTCCATTCTCAAAAAGCTGAATACTGAATACACATTCTTATCCAGTATACACGGGACATTCTGCAAGATAGACCACATACTGAGTCACAAAACAATACTCCATAAAATTAAGAGGATAAAAATGATCTCAACTACTTTCTCAGATATGAGAATTCCACATACTGAAATTAGAAGTGAATCAACAGACACATAACAAATAATTTTAACATCAGGAAATTACATAGCTCATTATTGAATAGTGAATGGATTTGAGATTAAATCAAGGAGGAAATAAAAAGATTCTTGGAAACAAATGAGAATGAAGACATGAATTATCAGAATTTGTGGGACACAGCTAAAATGGTATAAAGAGGAAAATATATAGTATTGCAAGCATTCATCAGGAAGTAAGGAAGAGCTTACATAAATAAAGTACTGGCATAGCTTAAAAACTAAAAATCATGAACAAAATGAAGCAAGATTAATCAGATGTAAGTAAATAACAAAATTCAGTGTGAAATTAATAAACTGGTGACTCATAAAACGATCTGAAAGATCAAAGAAAGCAAGGGTTAGTTACTTAAAAAATAAAAATAAAATAGATAACCACTAGCAAGACTCACAAAAAAATGAAAAATATTACAATTAGAAAAAAAGGGGGGGCTACTACCGAAACTTTAAAATTCAAAGGGTAATCAGAGATTACTTTGAGAAACCCTATGCCAGAAAACAAGAGAACCTGAAATAAATGGATAAATACTTGGACTCCTATAACTTCCCAAGGTTGAAACAGATTATCTGGCATATATAAACAGACACATTACTATTGTCAAAATTAAAATGATAAAAGTCTGACCAAAAAAATACCAAGTCCAGATGGATTCAGTAAAGAATTATTTCAAGCCTTCCAAAAGGACATACTGCCAATTATTTTCAGGCTCTTCCAGTAAATTGAAGAAACAGAAACACTCCCAAATAGTTCTTACAAAGCAAACATCACAATGATGTGAAGGCAGATTCCACAATAAAAAAAGAACTACAGACCAATATAGATGCAAAGAAAATCCTAGCAAATAGGTTCCAATATCACATCCATAAGGTCACACACCAAGACCCAGTAGAATTTATCCCAGATATGCAAGGATGTTTCTACTTATGTAGTCAATCAATGTAATACATTATATCAATAAAATAAAAATAAAAATTGTATGATCATATCAGTAGATGCAGATCATTCAAGAAGGACAAAGATTCATTTAGAATATAAAATATTTTCTAATAATAACCTTATTTAATCATCATGGTTATAAACAAATTTGTAGTCGGGTTTTGGTCATAGAAAGTATACCTCTATTAGTACAACTTTCCCACCACCATTGCCCCAATCTCTCTCAATCCCAAATCTGCCTGTCTCCTAGACAGGCATTCTATTTATCTCATTCGCTATTTTTGTGATGATAGTTGTTTGTGTAGTTATTTATTTAACTATGCTCACCACACTTTGTGTTAAGCTTCATATCATGGGCTGATCCTTCTGATCATCATCTCTATTATTTCTGGGCATTATTAGCACACTGCCTTTTATTTTTCTTAGATACCACAGCTGAGTGAGAATATTATATCTCTCATTCTGACTTATTTCAATCAGCATAATAGTTTCCATGTCCATTTACATGTAGAAAAATGTCATAACTTCATATTTTTTCTAACAGGTGCATAGTGTTCTATTGTGAATATATACCACAGTTTCTTTAGTTACCAATCTGTTGGCAAGCTTCAAGGTTGTATCCAGATTCTGGTTATTGTAAATAGTACTAAAAAGAACATAGGTGTGCAGAAGCCATTTTTGAATTGCATTTTTGTGTTCCTAGGGCATATCCTAAGGAGCAGTATTGCTGGATTATATTAGATATCATATTGGATATTACATATCCAATTGGATATTATATATCAATTTTAAGTATTTTGAGGACTCTGCATACTGTTTTTCAGAAAGGCTAAACGAGACAGCATTCCCTCCAGCAGTGAATAAGAATACCTTTCTCCCTACAATTCTGCCAGCACTGACAGTTCATTGTGATGTATACCAGTTTCTGTGGCATGAGATGATTTCTCATAGATTTTGTTTTATTTTATTTTTCTTTTTTACTTACTTTATTTTTTTAAATAAAAATCTTTATTTAAGACCCATGATTGCAAAATGTTTGTAGTTCACTTTCAATTATAATAAAAAAACACCCATCCCTTCACCAGTGCAGTTTCACCACCAATGCACCCATCTCCTTCCTCTCCCTACCCCTGCCTGTATTCGAGGCAGGAATTCTATTTATCTCATTTACTACCTTTGTCATGATAGTTGTTTGTGTAGTTATTTCTCTAACTGCACTCACCACTCTTGTGATAATATTCATATCATGGGCCTGTCCTTCCAGCCCTCATCTCTATTATCTCTGTGTATTATTATTATTGTAATGTCTTTTATTTTTCTTAAATACCATAGATGAGTGAAACTATTGTATCTATTTCTCTCACTCTGACTTTTTTTCACTCACCATAATAGATTCCATGTCCACAAATGTATAGGAAAAGTTTATGAATTTTTTTTTGTTTTTTTTTTTTGTTTTGTTTTTGGGCCACACCCAGTAACATTCAGGGGTTACTCCTGGCTATGCGCTCAGAAGTTGCTCTTGGCTTGGGGGACCATATGGGACGCCGGGGGATCGAACTGTGGTCCATCCATGGCTAGCGCAGGCAAGGCAGGCACCTTACCTCTAGCGCCACCGCCAGGCCCCAATGAGATAATTTTTGACAGATGCATAATATTCCATTGTATATATGTACCACTGCATCTTTAGCCATTCATCTTTTGTCAGGAATCTGGGTTGTTTCCAGATTCTGGCTACTGTAAATAGCACTACAAGGAATATAGGTGTGCAAAGGCATTTTGATATTGTATTTTTGTGTTTCTAGTTTAGATCCCTAGGAGTGGTATAGCTCTATCATATGGTAGCTCAATTTCCAGTATTTGAGGAATCTCCATATTGTTTTAAATAAAGGCTGGATTAGATGGCATTCCCACCAGTAGAGTTCCTACTCTCTTCACATCTCTGCCAGCATTGATAATGTTTGTACTTTGAACTGTGTGCTACTCTCTGTGGAGTGAGATTGTACTTTATTGTTATTTTGGTTTGCATCTCCCTATTACCTAGTTATATAGAGCATTTTTTCATGTACCTAGTTGCCATTTATATTTATTCTTTGAGGGAATATCTGTTCATTTCTTCTCCCCATTTTTTGATGGAGTTAGATGTTTTTTCTTGTTAAGTTCTGTCAGAATGATATATATCTTAGACGTTAGACCCTTACCTGATGGATATTGGTGAATAGTTTCTCCCATTATGTGGGTGGCCTTTGTGTCCTAGTCACTATTTCCTTTGATGTACAGAAGCATCTCAGCTTAATATAGTCCCATTTTTTTTTATCTCTGCTTCCACTTGTTTGGATAGCTATATTTTCTCCATGAAGCTGCCTTTAGTCTTAATGTCCTGGAGTGTTTTTTCTGTGTGGTTCTATATACCTTTTGGTCTGGGACTACATTTGGATTTGACCTTTATACATGGTGTTAGCTGAAGTTCCAAGTTCACGTTTTGCATTTTCTGACCAGTTATGCCAACACCACTTGTTAAAGAGGCTTTCCTTACTCTAAAGCAGGAGTTTCAAACTCAATTTACCTGGGGGCCACAGGAGGCAAAGTTGGGGTGAGGCAGGGCCTCATAAGGGATTTCGCTTACCGAATAATCATGAATACTGCAATATTTGAAGGCCGGCCATGGGCCACAAAATGTTGTACGGAGGGCCCCTGCTCTAAAGCCTTAATAAATCATATTAGAAATGAGCTTGAGACCTCTGCTCTAAAGCCTTAATAAATCATATTAGAAATAAAAATGGGGAGATTACTAGATACATTCAAAGTGTAATCAAGACTACTTTGACAAACTATGCCACAAAACATGAGAACCTGGAATAAGTAGATAAATTCTTGGACTCAATTACAATATTCATGGTTGAATCAGGATAATACCCCATTGTTACTTGATTTGCATCTCCCTGATAATTACTAATGCATAACATTTATTCATGTACCTTTTGGCCATTTGCATTTTTAAAGAGAAATAAAGTTTTACTAATGATTCTTATATGATCTTTGTTAATCTGCTCATAAGCCTGTGTTGGAAAATATATTTTCTTTTATATATATTTTATTTAACACTGTGAATACAAATATGACTGTAGCTGGTTTCCATCACAAAAAGAACACCCGCCTTCACCAGGGCAATAATCACACTACCAATGCACTCCATCTTTCACCAACCACACCCCTGTCTGTGTTCGAGACAGACATTCTGTTCTCTCACTCATTCACATTGTCATAGTAGTTGTTAGGGTATAATTTCTGCACTCAACATCCTTGAGGTGAGTTTCATATCATAAGCTGGTCCTTCTGTACCTCATTTCTGGGCATTATTACAATGATGGGTTATTAAAAAATAGATAAGTGACTATTCTGTGTCTCTCTCTCTCCCTCTGACTTATTTCATGCTGCAAGAGGTTTCTGTCTTATAGCACCAGTGCAAATTCAGTGAATCCACTTCAGGGAAAGTGGGTTGCCCTGGCCGGCATACAGAAAAATATGAAATATTAAATAAATGCAACCCCACACATATGTGGAGACAACACTTCTCTGGCAAGAGTGCAACAAGTTTATTTTCAAAACAGGGCATTTTATAGGGGTAAGCCAGTCACAGGTGAAGAATAATTATAATCACAAAGCAAAATATAACAAAAACAATACCTAAGCTATTGGTGTGACTGTAAAAATTCTAAGTTACAAGAGAGAAGGTTACAACTCAAGGCAACTTTGCAAGCTTACTTCAAATGCAAAATCAAGATTAGGAAGAAGTAGGACATATCTAGAAACTTGATCTTTCTGGGCTGACTCTATTGTTTTAGAGGTCAAGTAAAGGAAAGAGCTAATACCCAGGGGTCTGCTCTCTGGCTTCGCCCTTGACCACCAGAAACTGCAGCTGCAATGACATATTTGAAAAAGAGAAAAAACATTGTCTTTGCTTTTAGGGGGTTTCTCTTAGTAAACTTTGGTGCTGGAATTTCTGAGCCAAATTATTTGATAGAGGCCACAATTTTGTCTGATATTTACAAAGGAGAGAAGCCAAATAATGACTGAAAATGTAATGTCAAGCATCTCTTCAGAAATTCCTCAACCATCCACGCAGGGGAAAAAGGCGTCCACGACGAGCCTTTTGAGGAGATATTTTCAGTTCTCCCCACCAGGAAACTCTGAAGATACATCTGGTGGGCTGAGTTCCTCTAAAAGTTTATGTATGTGTGGCAATTTCATCAGCATAATAGTTTCGATATCCATCCATGTATAGGAAATTGTTATGACTTTATCTCTCCTGATGGCTGCATAATATTCCATTGTGTATATGCACCACAGTTTTTTTAGTCATTCATCTGTTGAAGGGCATCTTGGTCCTTTCCATAGTCTGGCTATTTTGAATAGTGCTACAATGAATATAGGTGCGAGGAAGGGAATTTGTACTGCATTTTTGAGTTCCTAGGATATATTCCTAGAAATGGTATAGCTGGATCATATGGGAGCTCAATTTCCAGTTTTTTGAGGAATACCCATATTGTTTTCCATAAAGGCTGGACTAGAAAACATTCCTACTAGCAGTGAATGAGGGTTCCTTTTTCCTCAAATACTCCCACCAGAACTTATTTTTCTTGTTCTTTGTGATGTGTGACAGTCTCTGTGATTGAGATGGTACCTCATTGTTGTTTTGATTTGCATATCCCTGATAATTAGTGTCGTGGAACATTTTTTTCATGTGCCTTTTGCCATTTGTATTACTGTTTTGATAAATTGTTTGTTCATTTCTTCTCCTCACTTTTTGATGGGGTTGGATTTTTTCTTGTTATGTTCCATCAGAAATGTGTATATCTTAGATATTAGCCCCTTGTCTATCTGGTCTGTATTTCTTCAAGGTCGCATCTATTCATTTCTTCTCCACAGTGTTAGATGGTGTTAGATATTATTTTCTTGTTAATTTACCTCTATGTTGTATATTTTTGATGTTAGAGCCTTATCTTATGGATATTCTTGAATTGTTTCTCCCTTTATGTGTGTGTCCTTTGTGTCCTAGTCACTATTTCCTTTGAGGTGCAGAAGCTTCTCTGTTTTATATAGTCTCACTTGTTTATCACTGCTTCAGTTTGTCTGGATATTGGTGTTTTCTCATTAAAGATGCCTTTAATTTCAAGGCCATGAAGTGTTTTACCTGTATTTTCTTCTATGTACTTTATAGTTTTGGGTCTGATATCAAGGTCTGTAATCTATTTAGACCTTTGTATTTGATGTTAGATAGAGATCTGAGTTTTGGCTGTTGCTGACCAGGTATATCAACACCACTTGTTTAAGAGGATTTTTTGCTCCATTTTGCATTTATTGATATTTTATAAAAGATTAATTGAATGTATATCTTGGAGAAATTTTCTTGATTTTTATCTATTTCATTGATTTGTGAGTCAGTCTTTATTCCAGTACCATGCTGTTTATATGATTATTGCTTTGTAGTACAATTTTAGTTTGGGAAAGATGATGCCTTCCATCTTTTTTCTCCTCAGAGTTACTTTAGCTATTTGTGAACATTTTTTCCAAATTAATATCAAGAGTGTTTGATCCACTTCTTTGAAGAATTTTATATGCATTCTTAGAGGAGTTGTATTAAATCTGTACAATGCTTTGGGAAATATTGCCATTTTAATGATGTTATTCTTCCTAATCCACGAACAGGATACATATCTCTATTACCTTGTGTTTTTATTTCTTAAAGCAGTGATTTGTAGTTTTTCTTTTATATGTTCTTTACCTCTTTAGTTAAGTTGACTCCAAGGTATCTGAGTTTCAGTGACACTATTGTGAATGAAGTTGGATTTATAATGTCCATTTTTTCTATAATTATTTTTGTAGAAGAATGCCATTGATTTTTGCATCAGTCTGCATAATGCCACTTTGCTATATAAATTCATTGATTTTTAGAAATTTTTGGTAGTCTTTAGGATTTTCTAAGCATAGTACCATATTATCTGCAAACAGTGAGAGCTTCATGTCTTCCTTTCTTATCTGAATGCCCTTGATATCTTTTTTTAACCTAATTGCTATGGCAAGTACTCTTAGTAGTATTCTCACTCTCAGAAGTGGTGATTGGGGAGGCATCCTTGTCTTATATTAGATTTTATAGGAAAGTTTTTAGTTTATGTATATTGAGTATAATATTTGTTATGGGCTTGTCATAAGTGGTTCTTGATTATATTGAGCATTCATGATAAAATCTTATAATGAGATTGGAGTTGATGAAAATTTTCTCTCTATAGTCAAGGCCATTTTTTTGACAAACTCATACTAAATACTTTACTCAATGAGAAAAATAAATATACTTTTCTCGAAGATCTGCACAAGAAAGGTTGCCCCCTCTCTCCACTTCTATTTAACATATTACTGGAAGTAATGCCATAGAAATTAGGCAGAAATATATATCAAGTTCATTCAGATAGTAAAGGAAGAAGTAGAGGTTATACTGTTTACAAATGAAATAATATATTTAAAAATATTAAAAAGTCTACCATAAAAATTCTAGAAACTATAGATTTAGTATATTATAAATAATATTATAGTAATGAGGAAGAATACAAATATATTTTCAAAATTTTATGTTTTTTTGGGGGGGGGCACACCCAGTGGTGCTCAGAGGTTACTCCTGGCTATCTGCTCAGAAATAGCTTCTGGCAGGTACGGGATGCTGGGATTCGAACCAACGATCTTGGATCCTGGATCGGCTGCTTGCAAGGCAAACACTGCTGTGCTATCTCTCCAGCCCTAAATCTATGGTTTTTTATTCAAATAATGAAAGATCATAAAAAAGACATTACAAAAACAATCCCACTCACAATTGTGTCTCAGGAAGTCAAGTACTTTAGAGTCAACTTAACTAAAGTAGTTAAAGATCTATACAAAGAAAACTATAAAAACTGCTTCAATAAATAAGAGTACATAAAGAAATGGAAACATAAACCCTGCTTATAAATTGGGAGGATTAATGTTATTAAACTGGCAATACTTCCCAAGGCATTTTACAGATTTAATGCAATCCCTTTAGAAATACACATGGTATTTTTCAATGAAATGGATTAAACACTCCTGAAATACATTTGAAACAATAAACTCTCACAAAAAGCTAAATTAATTCTTGGGAGAATGAGGATGGGGAGCATTATTTTCTCCAACTTCATATTGTACTCTAAAACAATAGTATTTAAAATAGCACGGCATTTGAATAAAGACAAACCCTCAGACCAATGGGGAAAAATTGAATATTTTGAGACTGACCTACAGGTATATAATCAATTAATCTTTGGTAAAGGGGCAACAAATACAAGATGAACTAGAAAAGTCTCTTCAACAAGTGATATTGTGAAAACTGGTCAATATCATGATAGAGATGAACTCAGACCTTTCTTTAACACCATGCACAAAGGTCAAATTCAAAATGGATTATAGATCTTGATGTCAGACCTGAATTTGTATGGTAGATAGAGGAAAATATAAACAAAATATTTAATGTTATTGAAACTAAAGGCATGTATAAGGAGGTAACACCACTGTTCAAGCAAGAGAAAGAAGAGCTAAACAGAGATTACATTAAACTATGAAGCTTCTACACTTGAAAGGAAACATTAACTAGGATACAAAGGTTACCTACAGAATGGGAGAAACTATTCACCAAATTCTTATTTGATAAATGACTAATATCTAAGATATATCAACAACTGACAACTGAATAAGAAAAACATCTAAACCCTTCACAAAATGGAGAAAAATGAATAGACATTTCTTTAAGGAAAAAATACAGATGGCCGGGCTGGAGCTGTTGTGCAAGGGGTAAGGCATGTGCCTTGCTGGTGCTAGCCTAAGACTGACCTAAGTTCAATCCCCCAATGTCCCATATGTTCCCCCAAGCCAGGAGAGATTTTTGAGGGCTTAGCCAGGAGTAACCCCTGAGAATCACCGGGTGTGGCTCCAAAACCTAAATAAATAAACAAATAAATAAATAAGATGGCCAATAGGTACATTAGAAAGTGCTCCTTATCACTAAACACTGTGGTGATGCAAATCAAAACAATGAGTTAACATCTCACACCATAGAAAATGGCACATATTGCAAAGAACAAAAACAACTAGTCTTGGTCTAAATGTGGGCAGAAAGGGAATCTAATTCATTGCTGGTGGGGTTGCCGAATAGTCCAGCCTTTCTGGAAAACAATATGAATAGTACTTAAAGATCTGAAAATTGAGCTTCTTATAATCTAGCAATACCACTACTAGGGATATACCCTAGGAACACAAAAACATAATACAATAATGCCTCTGAACTCCTGTGTTTGAAGCAGCACTATGTAATAGTCAGAATCTGAGAGCCCAACAACAGATAGATGACTGAAGATACTGTGGTACTTCTACTCAATGGAATAATATGCAGTGTTATGAAGTCATAAAATTTGCTTATACATGGAGGGGCATAGATATATTATTATTATGCTGATTGAAATAAATCAGAGGAAAAGATAAATATAATAATTTTACTTATCTGTGGGATATAAAGAAAATAAAAGACAGTGTGGGGATAATATTCAGAGACATTAGAGATGAGGACCAGTCCATGGTAGGAAGTTTGTCACAAAAAACAGTGCAGTTAGAGTATAGAAGGGTCTACTATGAAATGGACAAGTATGACACCCCTTCAGAGAGAGATATATGTATGTATATGTATATATAGAGAAAGAGAAAGATCGAGAGAAAGTGAAGTAAAATGCCTGCCCATAGGCAGGCAGGGGAAGGTAGGTGGGAGGGAAGAGGGTATCAGGTAGAGAGAGAAGGAAACTGAAGACATTTGTGGTGGGAAATGCTCAGTGGTAAAATACGCATTTTATGACTGTAAGTAAATCATGAACATCTTATCTGTGAAAAAAGTATTAAAAATTATCTCATAACCATGGTTTTTAAATTAAATATAATAGTTATTGGTAGTCACAATAATCAGTGTAATAAATATAATCTTTAAAATGTATGCTAAATCAATTATTGTGAGAATATATTTGATTATATTTCTAACATTTTAAGAAACATTAGAAAGAAAAATATTTTAATTTTGCATATTAATCACAATGCTACTCACTGAATTGTGTGGAAAACCCAGAAACCTCTAAAATGGGATATCACATAAAAATAAGTAACATGGGCCACAGATTGCCTTGCACACTCTTGACCCAGGATGGAAGTGTATTCCATTACTGGCATCCCTTATGGTCCCCCAATCCAGGAGCGATTTCTGAGTGCATATCCAGGAGAAACCTCTGAGCGCAGTTGGATGTGGCCCGCCTGCCCCCCAAAAAACAAACAAAAAATAAGATAAAACAACATTAACTGATTCATTTTTGTTATGAACCAATTAGAAATCAAGAAAAGGAAAAATAATGTGTGAAAACCAAATAACCAGTCTTTAACTTTTAGATCACTGATGATTCGGTTCCAGTAAGATAGAAAAAATAGATAAAGGTCTAAAGGTCATTTGAAAATTATTAACCCCTTAGAGCAGGATAGGGCACAACATTTTCACATGGTAAACCAACTTCAATTCTTGGCAATGAAATGGTCCCAAGTGATCTCTAAGTTCAGAGTCAGACTCAGTCCTGAGAACAGCCAGAGTAATTTCTGAGTGCCAAGCAAGAAATAACCCTGGAGCATCAGAGTGTGGCTCAAAAAACAAACTATCAACAGAAAAACCTCTACTAAAATATAAAACTTTTTACCTTTAATCTATTTCCCCTACATCCAGAACTTCCATTCTAATCTGTTTATAGGTTTTAATAGTTTAAAGCTTATATGTATATGTATATATATGCAAGGCAATACAGTATTTGTCTTTCTATATCTGTATTGTTTTATTTAGCCTAGTGATCTCTAGGCTTACCAGCATTTTTACAGCAAATGAAGGACTTTTTTTTATAATTGAATATGTTCCATTATATTCATACAGCTATCACTAAACATCAAATTTGCATCTATATCTTATCTATGGTGTATCTACTTAAATTCTGATTTTTAGTTTTTATTGTTTTACTTATTTTTTAACTATAACACGTTGATTTACCAAGTTCTTTATAATAATTTCTAGCATTAAATATTCAAACACCAATTCCACTGCCAGTGTGACCTTCCTTTCACTAGTATTTCCAGTTTCCCACTCACCACCCTAGCCTACATCTTCATAGCTACAAGAAAATTTACTTAATTTTGTTTGTCATAACACAAAGGCAAATGCAATTAAAATAAAACTTAGATCAAGAAAGGTTCATTTGAAAAGATTACTAATGTCAGCATCTAGTATTTACTGGGCTGTGGTTGATATTAGTTGAGATTTCTGTGTCACTGTTTAGGCTCAATGAGATAGATTACAGATTTCCTGTGATACTTCTGGGCTTAAATAACTATGAAATATTGAGGTGTCCAAGATTTATAGATTTGAAACAAATTTGGTAACTTGGCAGTTTGATAAGGTTAAGACATGAAGCTGGTTTTTTTTTTTTTGTCAGATTATTTCGATTATTTCTATGACCCTCAGAGAGTTTTGTCAGAGGGTATAGGGTGTGGGGCTGAGTTTTTGTGGTTTACACAGAAAGAGAATATACCCCACCCATTCTGACCATTCTGAGAATCACCCATAATTGTCAGTCCAGAGCAGACTATCTGGTAGAGGAGCTGGGTCATTTTTCTGCTGACAAGACGGCAGGTATCAGGGGTCCTCAAACTTTTTAAACAGGGGGTCAGTTCACTATCCCTCAGACCATTGGAGGGTCTGACTATAGTAAAAACAAAACTTATGAACTAATTCTTATGTACACTGCATATATCTTATTTTGCAATGAAGAAACAAAACAAAAACAAATACAATATGTGGCCCGCGGGCCATAGTTTGAGGACCACTGGAATATCTTAAGAAATTAATAGCTTTGAAACCAGTTTTTCAAGAAGCATGAAAGAAGTTTCTTTAAAGAACAAGAAAAATTCTTAGCAGAGTCTCAGACTCTTGATTTCCTGTACTAGATTAAGAACAGCATTTTTGCTCCTAGCAAATTTTCAGTAACGAATCAGCATCTCATTTTTATTCAGAGTTCTATGTGTTATTAATTATTTTATGTACAAAATATTTATAGCAATTTATTTATAAATGTAGATACTATTACCCCATTTCTCATCTTCTATATAACTTTGCCTTAGGGTGAGACCTGCCCATTTCTGGGAGGGGTCTTGGGGAGGTATTAAGAAGATCACCTGGGGGGCGGAGAGATAATTTGGAGGAGGGATTGAGGGAGATGGAGGAAGAAACAGCAGGAGGAGAGATGGCTGAAAGGGGTATAATGAAGGGCCAATAATGAATCTGGCTTGAAAGGTTATGATAGGCCAAACATGGTGGCTAGGGACTTGAATAAAGCTGATATCTCCTGAAAACTGACTACTGTGGATTTTCTCCCCACCACTATCCTGAATCCTCAGACCCACCAGCTGGAGGGAGTTGCAGATACGTGGCCTGGGCCGGCAGAGAAAGGCCTCTCCATCGATCCCTCCTTCCATCACCATTCATCCACCTCCATCCATCCTCATTCAAGGGCTTTTATTCAACACATCCTACTTCTATCCAAATGCTATAAACTGCATGATTGCATCATTTTGGAGCTGCAAAGTTTGTCATTACATAAAACTGAATTATCCTTGCTATTGTACTGTAATGAACATAGAAGTGCATATTTTTTAAAGTATTGCTTTTGCTTCTGGTGGCAAGCAGTGGCAAGCAGTGGAATTACTAGGACTAACATATTTTTTGAATATAAAAACAAAATATCCTATTGTCATATAATTATGTTTTATATGTAATATATAATTACATTTTTTGTAGAAATCATAAGACTCGTAAACACATATGTCAGTTTATAATAAGGTATACTATGATAACTTAGTTTAATATAGTGATTAATAGATTGATGTAAGTCTCAAGAACAGTGAGTACAAAATTCTGTGATGCCATAATTTGTTTTACCAATTTCCACCACTGGAAACTTGTCTAAGTCACTTAAATTATTTGAACTGTCACTTATTTCTCAGAAATACATGATGATGTTGAGTGAGTTTATAACAAATATGTCTACAGTTACACAGTTATCTTCATATTCATGCCACTGTATAACCTTTTCTTGATTTTAAAGGATTTTGTTTATCAAAGCCAGCAGAGAGCTAACAAGAGAAATTTCTGTTTGTACTGTGATTCAGAGCATGTCAGAACTGTCAAGAAAGCTAATTTTCTCTCTAGGGAACTTTTAATAAATCAAATGGATGACTCTCACTGATGAGGCATAAAAATTAATTAAGAATAATTGACCCTGTTTTAGGTAGATGGTCTGTCTATATGTGACTCTGCTTTAATCGGAATCTCATGACAAAAGATACATAATAGTTTCACATTTTGACAATTGTGAAAGTCATCTACTAACCCATATTTTTAAAAATAGAATCGATAAAAAAAATGACTATTTAAAAAATAACATCAATTTGAAAGCTGGGAATTAAATCTTTTTTTTTTGTTTTTGTTTTTGCTTTTTGTGTTTGGGCCACACCTGGCAGCGCTCAGGGGTTACTCTTGACTCTGAACATAGGAATAGTTCCAAGTAGGCTTCGGGCCCATATGAGATGCAAAGAATGGAACCTGGGTCTGTCCTTGGTTGTTCACATGCAAAGCAAATGCCCTACCACTGTGCTATCACTCCAGTCCCTTGTATATTATTTTTAATTAATTTTTATAATGGCTTTGGTAAAGTATCTGTTGCACTTGATTTTAAATTATTTTAGATGAAGACTGCATTTGTTTATTTTTTTAAAAAAGGTAATAAAAATCTACTAATTTGCTAACATTTCTCCTATCTCTATGCTTTCTAGAGTTGCATTGGTTTACTCTACGCTGAAATTAAACACATTAATAAAATCTAACAAACAGATGTAAAGGGTCAGAGCAATGGAGCAGCAGTTGACCTAGTACAGACCATGGTTTGATTCCCATCAACATATGGTTCCCCAAGCCAGGAGCATTTTCTGAGCTCATAGCTGGGAAGGAATAACCCCTGATCATTACCAGGTATGGTCCCAAAACAAAAACCAAAACAAAGTAAGATCTCCATATAAAACAAAACTCTTAATTTTTTAATACTGTTTTAAGAGCAACTGGCGAAATATGTACATATCACTCAAAGGTTTTGATGTTATATGAAATTACCCAGTCTCAAGTATTTTTTTAAATATGGAACACTTCACAAATTTGTGTGTCATCCTTGTGCAGGGGCCATGCTAATCTTCTCTATATCATTCCAATTTTAGTATATTTGCTGCTGAAGGGAGCACTTAATCTCAAATATTTGAACTCTTGGTATCCAAAATAACGTAAGTATTGTTATTAATTTTTGTTCCACAGTTTGAATGGGACCAGGATCAACTTGATAGAAATGAAATTTTGGAAATTTTGAATACCATTCTACATTTCAATAAATGTGTTGTTTATATGTCATGAACACCATATTTATATTTTATTTTAAGATAAATTCAACATAATTTAAATTATACTGTAAAATTAATATAAACTTCTTAACCTTCAGAAACATGCTAAACAATATTCAGTCTTTATTTGTGACTTTTAAATTCTTTTTTTTTTCAGGAGATATCAGCTTTATTAAGGCCCTAGACAACATGTATGGCCTATAATCTTAGACCTTCTTAAGCATGCTTTCTTCTGCTGCCCACTCATATCAACCTCTTAGTGCCATGTCTCCTGATCCTTCTTCCTCCATCTCCCACTTAATACCCAATCCAATCATCCTTTACACCCCTCAGGCAATCCTTTTGTTTCCTTCCAAAGGCCCCTCCCAAAAATGGGCAGGTCTTGCCATCAGGTGAGGTTTTGCAGGAAGATGGGTGTGGGGTGACATCTCCCCCTCTTTGAATAATAATAAGCTTTTGTTTTTTTTACTTTTGCCTTTGGCCAAAGGCAAGAAGTCTACTATTCCCATAGCAACAAAGTTTAAGGTGTAAAATTAAAATATCAGCTTTTTCCATAAACATAACTTTTCTGCAAAATATACCTGTAACTTAAAATTTTTTAATGCTATTTACCAAGCACAATTCTGGAAAGTCCTGTTCCAATTCTTCTTAATGCTATTTAACCAAGCATTTTTTTCTGGAACTTTCTTGTTCCTATTAACCTTTCCCTAAACAAAATTATAAGAACATTTATACAGAAAATACATTTTGAAAACAGGCTACTACATTAATACACACAATAAAGCATCATGCAATTGGAAACCTTAATTATGAAAAACTATAAAGTACATTTAAATCTGCAAGAAAATGACTTAGATCAAGGAATACACCTGAAACAAAGTTAGATGCAGGTAGTTTAAATCAAATTTTTAAGTTGGGCTTCACTGTTTTCTCCTATTATATGTATTATATACCATATTTTCCGGCATATAAAATGACCCCTAATTTTACAGTTAAATCATAGGTTTAGGCCTATATTTGCTGTATAAGACAGAATGTTCCTGTGCTGCAACTGTATTTTCCACAGTGAGCCAATCACAAGCAAAGGTCCAAAGGTCATACTGTAATAGACTTCCTCTCTGACTCTGGCCAATCTCAGCAGGCTTTTTACAGTGTAGATTTGGGTACAGAACACTATATAATTTGCAAGCATAAAAAGCCTGCTTGGATTGGCTGAGTTAGAGAGGCGGTCTGAGCATCCTGGCAGTGATTGGTGCAGGATCGAGTTGGAAAATTCGTTTTGTGGCAATATTCAGACAATTTTCATTTAGCGGCATATTGAAACATTTTTCGGGATATATTCCGTGTATGAGATGACCCCTGGTTTTTGGTTGACTTTTTTTTGTTTCAAAAGTCATCTTATATATAGCCAGAAAATACGGTATATTTTTGATTTTCTAATATTTTTTTATCCCATTACCAACACCAATTGTCCAAAACTGAAAAATCTGTGGGCTCTCCCATTTTATTCTATCACCAAATTGTCCAGAGGCTGGGCTACTCCCACGTGGCTTTACTTCCATGTAATCTCTGCCCAGCAGACGGGTCCAGGCAGGAGCCAAGAGTGCTGTTCCACTTGCCTAGTTAGAATCTTCTCTGCAGCTGCAGTTTGTCTGGGTGCTCAGCCATGCATCTCAGCCACTACTCTGCCCCACCCTGGGGCAGGACGGAGCTGAAGAGACCTGAATCAGGATGCATGGAGCAGTCTCCGATGCTTCTTCTCACTGCGGTGCTGCCAATGGCTCTCAGTTGCCTCCACTGCTTCTTCTCTCCTCCCGGTGGTATTTGGAAGCAGGTCCTGCTACCAATGCTGCAGAGCTTCCCCACTGTAGCTTTTTGTCGCTGCAGGCACGTTTGAGTGTTCAAAGATCTAAGTAGTCCAAGCTGAGAGTTAGAAATTTTTAAAGCAGAATCTTTGTCCAGGCTGATGTCGTCATCCAGAAAATCAGTCTATTATCAATAAAGTATTTTCTTTCTGACCTTTTATCAAGTGACATCTGCAAATTGGGAGAGGCCTACGTCCTTGGAGAAAGAACTTTTTGCAGAAAAATCGCACTCCTGGGTCTCGGATGAGGGTGATCCAATCTTTCATCTTCCCTCCTTCACTGGTCCTTCTGCCCGGAGAAGAGGACTTTGCCATATTTAGAAGAAGCTCCACGTGGTGGTCCAAAATTTTGGGCTCACTTCAGCTGAAAAGAGCCAAAATCAAACACCAGAACAGAAATCTCTCCATAATTGTTGTCTTCTCTGTCCAGGGTTCAAATACATGTTCAAATGCCAGTTGTAGATTAACAAATTAATTATTGAGTCCTGGATGGGGCTGGATGATGGTGAAATGAACTGAGAGGTTTTTCTCCTCCAGCCCATGTCACATGCCTGAAACTCCCTCCAGCTGACAGTTCTGACTGTTCAGGATAGCAATGAGGAAAAGACTCACAGCCATCAGGTTTCAGGAGACATCAGCTTTATTATGGACCTGGCCAACATGTGTGGCCTATAATCTTAAACCTTTTTAAGTATGCTCTCTTCAGCTGCCCTGTCATCTCAATCTCTGTCATGTCTCCTGCTCCTTCTTCCTCCATCTCCACTAAATCCCCAAATTAATCTGGCTTTAAATTCTTTAACTCATCCAGTTTTCCAATTTGGATATAAATGGCACAGACATGACTCATAAAATAAAATTAAGGCTGTAGACAAATTACGACTATTCACTTTGAAATAGTCAATGCAGGTTCAAACCCCTGGGCACTGCCAGAAACTATCCTTTGGCATAGAGCCAAAAGTAAGATCCGGGCATATTCTTGTATAATCACTCCCACCCCTATTAAGATATAATTCAGAGAATATGGTATAAAAATAAAAAAATAACTTGAATAATTTTTTCGATAGTAGTTTCAGTTTTATTATCAGAAAATCCATCTTAACAGATTTAAAACACTTGTTCACACAAAATAGCATTATCTTCAGCTGTAGAAAATAAACACTAGAAATAAAAGGGAGGTATTTTTATGGTTGAATTTTTGTGTCCCCTTTGTAGCAGCACATTTAAAAACCTAGTTATGCATATAGGACTGCCTCAGCTACCTACTTCATCTGTCCATAATATATCAGCAAAATCTATCAGCAAAAACAAAGAACTACAGATCTAGAAGACAAATTTTACTCATAGTGTACAGTTTTAGAAACAGAATAATAAGTATCATCATATTAAACTTATAAATAGGCATATTTTATTCATTAAAAAGACAAATTTTAATAATTATATCTCATTAATAATTGAATAAACTTCTCTAAAAAGTAGAAAGCTAATTGGGTTGATTTAAGAGATCTTTTATGTTCACAATGTGTTTTTCAGCATGGCATCTAAGACACTTGCAAAAATTTAGAATATATGAGACTATTCTTCCATTTAAGTGGCTCAGAGGAATTCTGTTTATTTTTCTGTCTTCTGGTAAAACTTTAATAATTAAGATGAATAAATCCTTGCTTTTTGATCAAATCACATTTGCATTAACCATTATCTTTTCACTCTATATAATCCCACCAAATTGTTCAGTAATTTCTATTGTTGAATAATTTACAATCATATAGCAATATTATTGTGAGATATATGGTGAAAATATTTTAATTTACTCTTACTCCTTAGTTTAATTTTAACAGAATGGCCTTATTTAATTATAACTACAAATAAGTTGTTATACAAGATTCTGTGCTGGCAATAATGTTCACCAACTCAAGTCCCCTTCAAAGATGCTTTCTTTTTTATGTTTTCTTCTAGTGTTAAGTAATAAAGTCTATTTAGAAGTATATGTGCTTCCTTAGTCATTCTAAAGAGTTCTATTCTAAATGGACAGTTTTTCATATGGTTAATATGTCTGAAAAAGTATTACATTTCCTTTACGAAATACCAGCGTGATGATAGGCTCAACATAGGCTTATACCAGGGTATTACTAAAGAATAAATGTTTTAAGGTGGATGAGAGGGGGGTTTGATAAACAACTAGAGGTGCACAGGACTCTGGGAACATATGTAATATCAAGAACTAAAACCCAGACTGGCTGCTTAGAAGTCAACTGATCTACTAGTTCTACTATAGCTCATCACCAGGGAATAAATGCTCATAAAGTTATTCATAACAGTTAACTTTTTTTAAAATATCTTTGGTAGAGACTACTGTAAGTGATTCTAAATGATTTCTTATAGCTGATAATATTCAACTACTTTTCTGCCAAGGTTTACTACTTCTTTTATAGATAATATACACCATACTCTTAGATTCCAAAGACAAGAAAAACTCTTAGGATCCAAGTTCATATTTGTTTGGCTCTTTTGTATTTTAATGTTTTTCACAATAATTAAATTAAACTTTATTACTATAATTCTAGTATTTTTCCTAATGCATATTTTTGGGTAGAGAGATAGTACAGTAAATAGAGTGCATGCCTTGCTTACAATACTTCTGGAATGTCTCTCTCTCTCTCTCTCTCTCTCTCTCTCTATACATATATATATATATCTGTTTACACTCATGTAATATATGAAAATAAAGTAATTAAAGCCACATTAGGTGACAATTTACCTTCCTTTCTTTCAACCTCATTCTAACTTAAAACTCATTTAATCTCTTACACCAATTATAGCAGCATAAAATATTTCCTTCATTATATAAAGCATAAGTAATTGTACATAGTATCATATGCAATTGTATTTAATTAAGATCCATACTATTTGACAAGTTTCAATGGTGTATGGGCAAAAGTGAAAAAAGATATAAAATAAGGGATTGTTCAATGGTCAGTAGGAGCTGACTCCAACATATTCTATACAGAGAACATTTAAATAAATGATGTTGTGGATAAATTTTACCATATAATTTATAACATTACTGTATTTTATAATACAGCTCTAAATTACATAAATATTCATAGGACTATTTTTATTTATAAATATTTATTCTATTTTTATTTTTGGATCACACCAGGCAGTGCTCAAGGTCTAGTTCTGGCTCTGTTCTCAGAAATTACTTCTGAGAGGGCTGGGGGACCATATGTGGTGCTGGGAATAGAACCAGGATGCTAGTGGCCTATCTACCGTACTATTACTTCAGTCCTAGATATTCATTCTTATCTTGTTATTATTGATTTGCTCACAATTCTGTAATAAATTAATACTTGAAAATAGCATTTTCTATATTTAATAGAAAAATGTGTGTAATAAAGCTTGCACCATTTCTATTGTACAAAATTATGTATTATTTTCATTTTTTTCTTTGCTTGGGTAAAAAGGGACACCCATTTAAGCACTTTTGTTGCTTATTATTTCCATATATTTGTAATCTTATTTCACAAATAATGTCAATAATGACACAAATATGTGTCATAATAAGAATTGCAAATGTCCTTCAGAGAAAAGTCACTTTTATTTAGTAAACAAAAAGCATGAATAATGAACAATACAAGAAATTTGTAAAATAATTAAAAATGGTTCAGAGGTGCTCATTTACAACTGAGGAAATTAAAATGCAAATGTACTATTATTGTAAAGGTAGTTAGCAGATAAATTAGTAAAAAAATAAAAGTTTATTCATTCTAATTCATCATTGTTTAAAATACACCTGTGAATTTTATCTGAAAAGACAAGATGAAAAATAGAGATGGTCACATTTTTGTATTATATCATCATTTTTTATATTCTAATTAGGGGGAAAATTCTCTGTAAAAATATACAGCGAGTGAAATATTTTAATAAAAGCCAGATAACAATATTTAAAATACTCTTTTTCATGATAATGGCAGTACAATATTTATTAACTTTTTTTTTTTGGTCCACACCTGTTAGATGCTCAGGGGTTACTTCTGGCTAAGCGCTCAGAAATAGCCCCTGGCTTGGGGGGGACCACATAGGACGCCGGGGGATTGAACCGCAGTCTTTCCTTGGCTAGCGCTTACAAGGCAGACACTTTACCTCTAGAGCCACCTCACTGGCCCCATATTTATTAACTTTTACCAAAGGACATTGTTGGCAATCTCTTCCTTTAAGGTCTATTTTTTTGTTTTGTTTTGTTTTTTTTTTTTGTTTTTAGACCACACCTCATAACTCTCAGGGATTACTCCTGGCTATGCGATCAGAAATTGCTCCTGGTTTGGGGGACCATAATGGACGCCGAGGATCGAACATAGGTCCATCCTGGCTCAACTACATGCAAGGTAAATGCCTTACTGCTACACTATTGTTCCAGCCCCTAAAGGTCTATCAGGGGTCTAAAACTCGCTGCCCGAGGAGCGCAAACAGCCCTCCATACAACATTTTGTGGCCCTTCCCTAGAGGAATCTTTTTTTGTTTTGTTTTGTTTTAGTTGTTTGGGTCACACCCCCAATGTTCAAGGCTTACTACTGACTTGTATTCAAGGATCACCCCGACTTTGCCTCCTGTGGCCCCCAGGTAAATTGAGTTTGAGACCCCTGGAACTTAAAATTTTGTGTTTGTTCCATGAATAACTGAACTATTCTGTGATTGATACTGAGTTATTTCGTGATTCTAAGGATGTCAATCTACTGAAAATATGTTTTGCAATCTTAAATAGTTTTGCATAAAATTAAGCATGAATATATTTGTTGGATTTGTTTTTGATAATTAATTTATTATTTTGATACAATTATCCTTAAAGTAAAACTTGAATTAGTCGTTATTACACTTAAGGTTAAGAAATATAGTATATGACAGAATATCTATATTAAGTCTTTTTTATTTGAATATGCACTGATAAGTGGGAACATCAGAGCACTGTTAGAATTTTCAAAAATCAACGGAAATGTAAAATGTTAATTAGAAAGAGGACAATGTACACATATATTATAGTCAAAGAGTCTTAAGTTTGGTGAATGTCCATGTAGTTAAATAAATGAATCATAAATATATTTACGTAATTACTATAATTTAACGAGTTTTAAAACTTTCTTTTTCACTTTAATTCATTTTAGAATCAAACAAGTCCTTCCAAGTCACAGTATATAGGAATATTATTTAATATATCAAATACTGACTTTGTGCATATTTCTTATGATCATAAGGTTTAGTTCAATTTCTAGAACATTTAACAAATTTTTACTCAATTAAATTATAGTGCCTCCTCACACCATATATGACTTATTTTACTATATTAATAGTGACTTTAAATTTCTGATTTACTTACTTAATGTCATAAAATTATAAAGTTTCAACTCTCTAATTTAGATAGATAGTAATTATTTTGACCAACAAATAGAAAAGTACTACAACTCTTATCATGAAAAAATTATATTATAATTAACTCTTCTTAATTATTATGTTTTGTTTGATTTTGGGTCATACCCAGCTGCGCTCATGGTTTACTCCTAGCTCTAAACTCTGAAATCTTTTCAGACAGGAACAAAGCAATTTATGAGATGCCAGGATTTGAACCAATGTCCATTCTAAATCGGCTGCATGCAAGGCAAAGTCCCTACCACTGTGCTATCTCCACAGCCCCCTTACAATTATTAATGTTATTTATCTTGAATGAATCAATAGTTTATACATAATCAATACTGTTAAAGTCAAATAGTGACAGTATTTATTTATTTATTTATTTATTTGAATTTGGGCCAAACCGTTGAGGCTCAGGGGTTACTCCTGGCTATGAGCTCAGAAATTGCTCTGGGGGCCGGAGATGGTGTCCCATATGGTCCCCCAAGCCAGGGGTGATTTCTGAGAGCCTAGCCAGGAGTAACCCCTGAGTGTC